>NC_068436.1:6179881-6357381 GCF_023373465.1 Oncorhynchus keta | reverse complement strand
TCACAGATGTGTCTGACAACATAATATATTTTTTACTCAACTGAGCGATTTCTACTTCTGCTCTGGGCACTGTTTAAAGAGATTAAATGTTCACTTGGTTCCTCTTGGACAAGCACTCATGTATCACAAGTGATTAAACACAGCCGTGACGATGCCAAACGGCAACGCGGCCAGCAGATAATATGGCAGCTCGCTGGCTGTCAGAGAAAATCCAGAGTGGTGAAAGCTGTCTCCGAAGAAATGACATGTAATTGAAATATGAATGCTGGATGTTATCTCGTTGTTTGCTCCCTCCCATCTGAAACATCAGAGGAAACAAACAACATGGAATCCCAAGGGACTCGACGGAAAAGGAAAGAGGGTTTTTTGGGGAACTTTTAGGGGGTTTCTGAGTTATATTTTCCACGTTTTTCTCCAGTTTTGGCAACCACCTCACCCAAGCCCTTCAAACAAGCCTTAGCTGCATCGGTTTCATCACCGGGGCTTTCATTCTGAGGAAAAAAGGCCCCCTGTTAAAAGTATCAGAGTAATGTAGCTGCACAAGCTACCTCTGAAGATCCCCCCCCTTTGCTATTGGCACTTCCTGCGGCGCTGAACATATCTACTTCTTACAGGTGCAGAGTCAAAGAGGTGACTGCAAAAACATTCCCCCGTCTGACAGAGAAAACAGAAAATGGAGGCAGATGTTTCTATTTTTCCCTCCATTTTTCCAGGAACTGGCACAGACCGGGATGAACCAGTCGCTATCCTCACTTGCAATTCCCGGACCCCATAGGGATATCCACATGTTGTTGATTACATGCAATGGAAGCTGCAGAGAAAGGAAGTCAAAGTTGAATAATGGTAGGGAAGAATGAGACAAGGCTGCAACAAATGTCAGTAGGGCTTCAAAGAAGAAACCTCGTCATGATACAGTATGCACCTAAAAAAAAAAAGCCAATGTAGTGTGTTCTGATTCCTCTATGTTTCCTATATGAAAAAGTCACATTCGTCTTTCTTCTTTCACGTATTCCTTCCCTTTATATATTTTCCTACAGATCCTCTCATTGTTAATGTTAAACACGCATTAAGCTGACAAAAGCTCGCCGCCCTCTGGGAGTTCCTTTACAAAGGCAACTCATCTCTTCACACCATTGCTGATGGCATTTTGCATCTGCAGATGTTTCTGTACCACTACCTCGACGTTTTCATTTTTTCCCCCCTGAGCTAATTGATTGCATATATGGGGGAGTGAAGGAGTAGCGGGGATGTCTCTTGAGAAAAGAGAGCGCATGGCCTTGGATCAGACATAAAAGAACTTGTCTCATCAGTGAGCACATATTTACAGCCCGCGTCAGGTGTTCGCTGAGATTCGCCCCTGTCATGAAAGGAAAGTTATTTTGTCAATGCGTTTCATGTTGCACACCGTGTTCCGTTTCATACGGATAATGTGACAGGCGATCTGGAACGATTGCACGCATTACAACCAGCAACAACAGCAAGCAAACACAATGCTTTAAGGACAGATCGTTCAAAAGACAGGTTTGAAATGGTGAATAGCTTTACACTTCCATTCTTTCTCTGTATCACAAGTTTCTTTCACTGAAGAATACATTGGGACATTTACTTGCCTAGTTCTATAAAGGTTTAAAATGTTTTTATTAGATTTTTTATGTTCTTAAATGTTGCGTCGTGCTGAAGGTGCCCCGGCTATTTACAGTAAAATGACCACCTCTGTGAGTGGCTTATTGTGAACATTCGCTTCACTGTTCCAACATTTTGTTAAGAGGATAAGGCTTCTCGTCTGATAAACTGATGTTTACTTATCCTCAGCTGTTGTTTGGCTGTCCTAGACTTTTTTTTTTAAAGAGTCAGATTTACCACTGTTGCAGGACTACTTTTGATTCACAAGTTTCCATGGTTCCTTGAGACGTGTACGTGAGCTCCGCCCCCGTCACGCCCCAGACAGATCCATAGTCACTTCTTGGTTTGAGTGTGATGTTGTGTTCACTACGTCTGGTAAATTTGTAAATAGCAGCATACGACTGGGAAAAATCCACTTGAACATCCCTCCAAATGGAAAATGACTAGTGGGAAACTGTGACGTCACATACTAACGGGAATGACCTCGATAACAGCATTTTCCGCAGTTAAATGCAACATCAAAACATTATTTATAAAAGCAATCCATTTAATATGTTTTTTTGAAAACTATCATTTGTTTGTGAGCATGGTTGACGCAGCTTGTTTGCCATTAGCCAATCGGATTTCTCAACTGAATTGAACATTTACCTTTATTGGAGGACAATTACATTGTTGCTCAACTAAAAACAGACAGTTTATTTAGCATTTTCATTTGTGATTCAGGGACTGAGCTACGTTTGAGTTGATTTTGGGGTAATTTTGGATCGATTTCTGTATGCCAGCCGATTAATCTGTGAATTCTTATTATGATATTCATGTTTCCCCTTGATTTTTCTATAAGCGGCGTTGGGTTGAGTGCGAAATGAATTTTAGGACATCAGTGTCACAGGCCTGGGCTGGGTTAGCACTGAGGTAAGCTTTCATCCATGTAGTTTCAATGGGAATTAAGACGATCTTTAGTGCTTTTGGGAAACCCAACCCGGGCACAGAACCACGAAGGAATGCCAGTCACTTGGTTTGTAAAAGCGTTTTCAAGTTCAACGTTAATAACGATGGTTTTGGGAAACAACTCAGAGATTATAACGACGCTCCTACAAAGGTTCTAGCGGTGAACTGAGATGCTTTTGGGAAACCAGGCCCTGAGCTATTATGACATTGATGCAGGTTTGAAATGGAGGGAGTGGATGCACAGCCTACAATTATCATTACCTCTGGCTGGGGCAGTCCTTATAACTGGACCTGTGCGTAGATGAAAATATACGAGGGGGGCAATTTCATTGGAGAGGTTCATTTTGATGTACAGGGTCTGATTTGACTCCACTATTGTCTTAACAGGTCTGGTAAGAACAAGGGACTTTGAATCTAAGAAATGAAAGGAATGCATAACATGGATTATGTACATTGTATGGTAAAGTAAAGAGAACTTTCTGCTGACTTTTCTCAAAAGATGAAGCTATGTAATTTCCTTACGCATATTTGAGTCCGGATCAAATTAATAGGATTTCTGCTCATTTGCATAATACATTCAAAGTTCAATTATTTGAGCCATCCCAACATCATGAATCCATTTCACTCTCGGCTTCTGGATTCAATCTTTGGAATTGTTTGCAAAACGCTTCCTCTGTGGTTTGATAAAGCTCCCTGTGAAGTATATATTATAGTTGTTATTCATTTGAGATTCTGTGAAATTAGAAGGCTCATATTGAAATGCTGAGGTATTCAGTTAACAGAGTTAAGCTGACTGAAGGGTTCAAACGGTTTTATATGGTTGAATGGTTTAAACTCCAGGTCCTCATTCAGAGTAACTCTTGACCAGTTTGTACTCCGCTCACTTCTCCGGGTTCGAGACGAGGTCATTGTCCAAGGTGACACGGCTGCTGGCTCAGCAGAGCTAATCCAATCCTATCAGACTGCAGCTCACACACAAACACAGACGGACGGACGGACGGACGCACGGACGCACGCACGCACACACACACACACACACACACACACACACACACAAACCTTTGAACCCCTTAAGAACTGCTCGGACCTTTAATATGGTGGAGTGGCACTTGACTTGTCACACACCGTGTGAGAAAACCATTGTATCCACACTACAGTACTGAAAATACCTCAGTGGGATCGCATATTAAGATCCCAGATCTCAAAGGCTGCATTCATCATTAAGATGTGTTTATCTGTGTTCACCCACAGCAATCAACAGCAGGCCTGGGTGTACCCATTTATCAAATCACACCATCGTCACCAGTTCCAAACCAAATTAGATTGCTAACAAATTTAGCGTGGCACATTGCCCAGCCTCATTGTACTCTCTGTGTTGGGATAATTGTCACCATTACAAAGGTGGTATGGGTTTTGAACGAGCGCCAAGATCAGGATTCTTTTCAGATGGATAATTGGACCAGTCGCTACTCGCCGGAGTTCATGACAGGTCACTGGATGGACCAACCTCCGATGAGAGAACCTTATCCCAGGAAATTGCATCACTAGACTGGCAGTGGCAGTAATTGAGCTACCAGCGCATGTCATATCTCTAACCCAGTGACAGGTATACCTCTGTGGCCGACTGTGCCTCCAGGCCCAGGCATTGCCTGATGGGAAATGGAACCGTGGGATGGAGAGGTCATGATGTGCCAGTCGATGGCAGTGAGGTCGATGGCGGTCGCGCCTCATGATACCTTCACATAGTGCTATATCACATTCAATCAGAGTCTTTGCTCCAGCTTCCTGTCAAGACATCTCAGATGGATGTCATTGAGTCACCCTAGTAATAAACACTGTGTCCAGTCAGTCTCCCCACTAGTAGCCTGAGAAATGTGTCCACATATACCAGATTACTTTGCTGCTAGGTTCTTTTGACAGTGAATCTGTTGCAACTGTATTTAGTTCATTATGATACGTTCACACTGAAGTAAACAGCACTCACATGGAAGTAAACAGCATTAACATGGAAGTAAACCGCACTCACATGGAAGTAAACAGCATTAACATGGAAGTAAACAGCACTCACATGGAAGTAAACAGCATTAACATGGAAGTAAACCGCACTCACATGGAAGTAAACAGCACTCACATGGAAGTAAACAGCACTCACATGGAAGTAAACAGCATTCACATGGAAGTAAACAGCATTAACATGAAAGTAAACAGCATTAACATGGAAGTAAACAGCATTCACATGGAAGTAAACAGTATTAACATGGAAGTAAACAGCATTCACATGGAAGTAAACAGCACTCACATGGAAGTAAACAGCATTCACATGGAAGTAAACAGCATTAACATGGAAGTAAACAGCATTCACATGGAAGTAAACAGCACTCACATGGAAGTAAACAGCACTCACATGGAAGTAAACAGCATTAACATGGAAGTAAACAGCATTAACATGAAAGTAAATAGCATTCACATGAAAGTAAACAGCATTCACATGGAAGTAAACAGCATTAACATGAAAGTAAACAGCACTCACATGGAAGTAAACAGCATTCACATGGAAGTAAACAGCATTCACATGGAAGTAAACAGCACTCACATGGAAGTAAACAGCATTCACATGGAAGTAAACAGCATTCACATGGAAGTAAACAGCACTCACATGGAAGTAAACAGCACTCACATGGAAGTAAACAGCACTCACATGGAAGTAAACAGGATTCACATGGAAGTAAACAGCATTAACATGGAAGTAAACAGCATTCACATGGAAGTAAACAGCATTAACATGGAAGTAAACAGCATTCACATGGAAGTAAACAGCACTCACATGGAAGTAAACAGCACTCACATGGAAGTAAACAGCACTCACATGGAAGTAAACAGGATTCACATGGAAGTAAACAGCATTAACATGGAAGTAAACAGTATTAACATGGAAGTAAACAGCATTCACATGGAAGTAAACAGCATTAACATGGAAGTAAACAGCATTCACATGGAAGTAAACAGCACTCACATGGAAGTAAACAGCACTCACATGGAAGTAAACAGCACTCACACTGAAGTAAACAGCACTCACACTGAAGTAAACAGCACTCACATGGAAGTAAACAGCACTCACATGGAAGTAAACAGCATTAACATGGAAGTAAACAGCATTAACATGAAAGTAAACAGCTCTCACATGGAAGTAAATAGCATTCACATGAAAGTAAACAGCATTAACATGGAAGTAAACAGCATTAACATGAAAGTAAACAGCACTCACATGGAAGTAAACAGCATTCACATGGAAGTAAACAGCATTAACATGGAAGTAAACAGCATTCACATGGAAGTAAACAGCATTCACATGGAAGTAAACAGCATTCACATGGAAGTAAACAGCACTCACATGGAAGTAAACAGCACTCACATGGAAGTAAACAGCACTCACATCGAAGTAAACAGGATTCACATGGAAGTAAACAGCATTAACATGGAAGTAAACAGCATTAACATGGAAGTAAACAGCATTCACATGGAAGTAAACAGCACTCACATGGAAGTAAACAGCACTCACATCGAAGTAAACAGGATTCACATGGAAGTAAACAGCATTAACATGGAAGTAAACAGCATTCACATGGAAGTAAACAGCATTAACATGGAAGTAAACAGCATTCACATGGAAGTAAACAGCATTAACATGGAAGTAAACAGCATTCACATGGAAGTAAACAGCACTCACATGGAAGTAAACAGCATTAACATGGAAGTAAACAGCATTAACATGAAAGTAAACAGCACTCACATGGAAGTAAACAGCATTCACATGGAAGTAAACAGCATTAACATGAAAGTAAACAGCACTCAAACGCTGTGATCATTTTACACTTTGTATTGACTTTTTCAGTCAGGTCCCTTCCTCTCATTGCAAGCGATGACTCAATAGTATTGGACAAAACTTTCTTCTAGTAGTTTCATATTTTAAAATGGACTTTTACCGTCAAGTTCCTGCATATTTCAAGTATACCGCAGGCAGGTGAATAAGTGATTGTAATAATAATAATAACTCATTGTTTTCGTGACTATTCAAAGACGTTACATTATCATGTTCTCCATAATTTGCTGTCCTAAAGGATCATATCAGAATCACAAGTGCAGTACTTCTGTCAATTAATTCATGAATTGGTCACAGTGGTGTTTCAGCTAATTGGTTATTTTTGAGATAAATTCAAGTCTTAAGTTCTTTCCCCTTTAGCATTTAAAAAACCCTGACACGGTGAACAGTTTAAAAGACTTTCTTTTGCCTAATTAAGGTTTGCAAAAGGGAAGATGGGGTTTGCAGCTTCGAGCGCCCAATGTTAAATGAAACTCAACGATGCAAGAGCGGAGTCATTCAGTGAACCCACGTAATGACACCTCGCCGTAATCACCTTTATGAAATATAACAACCTTTTCATAATTCAGGCATTGACTGTGGATGGATTCAGGGATGACAAATACAGTATTCGATGCACCCCGTTGCACTGTAAATATTTGTATTTATTTATTTAACCTTTATTTAACTAGGAAAGTCAGTAAAGAACCAATTCTAATTTACAATGACGGCCTACACAGGCCAAACCCGGACGATGCTGGGGCAATTGTGTGCCGCCCTATGGGACTCTCTCACAGCCGCTTGTGATACAGTCTGGATTCAAACGGAGTGTCTGTAGTGACACCTCTTGCACTGGAGATGCAGTGCCTTATACCACTGCACCACTCGGGAACTCAAAACATTCAGATAGAAATGTGCTTATATAGAACAAATTTGCCTCTCTGACATGTAAAATAAGGAATCACGATGGCTCTATTGATGACATTTCTACATGCAATGTTAGACAATGTTTGGCTATTTTATGTGGCTGATAGCTGTCATTGTGTCAGCTCCATAATCAAACCAATTCACCTTCAGTATACATTATTTCCACAGTACAGTGGGGAGTTGAAATGGCTCTGTAGTTCACGGTTTAGTGCCTATAATACCAGGGTCTGCCATTCTCTGTCCTGAAATGCCTTTTCTTTCAGAACAACCTTTAAACACAAGGTTAAACTTCTACAGGATAGGATACGGTCCGAGAGCTTCTAGTAGCGCCTTGTCCTCAATATATCAGTCAACCTGATTGATTTATCTATCGATAACTATAATGGGCAAAGTTCACCTCATGGTTCACAGGATGCCATTTCTTTAATAGCTCTTTAATTGTGTTAATGAAAGTCACATTTTCCCTCACTGTAAAAGGCGATTAGAATATTGATCTTGGCACTTTACAAAGGGAGGACGTTCCACTTTGATGACTGAGATCCAATATTCAACATCAAAGGAGCGTATCTTGACTTTACCTCAACTCCCTCTCTCTCTCCGACTCTCCCTCTCTCTTTTCCTCTCTCTCTCTCTCTCTCTCTCTCCGACTCTCCCTCTCTATTTTCCTCTCTCTTTTCCTCTTTCTCTCTCTCTCTCTGACTCTCCCTCTCTCTTTTCTCTCTCTCTCTCTCTGACTCTCTCTGACTCTCTCTCTCTCTCTCTCTCTCTCTCTCTCTCTCTCTCTCTCTCTCTCTCTCTCTCTCTCTCTCTCTCTCTCTCTCTCTCTCTCTCTCTCTCTCTCTCTCTCTCTTTTGCTCTCTCTTTGCTCTCTCTCTCTCTCTCTCTCTCTCTCTCTGACTCTCCCTCTCTATTTTCCTTCTCTCTTTCTCTGACATGTCTCATTCTCTCTCTCTCTCTCTCTTTGCTAACTCTCACCTCTCTCTCTTTCAAAACTCATTACAAATGTCTCTCTGTCTCTCTGTCTCTCTCTCTCTACAAATCTCACAAGATCTCTCTCTCTCTCTATCTCTCTCTCTCTCTCTCTCTCTCTCTCTCTTCTCTCTCTTCTCTCTCTCTCTCTCTTTTCCTCTCTCTCTTTTTCTCTCTCTCTTCTCTCTCTTTGTGGATCTCTCTCTCTCTCTCTCTCTCTCTCTCTCTCTCTCAGGAGGTTTCAGCTCTCTCCACCTCTTTTTCTCTCTCTCTCTCTCTCTCTCTCTCTGCTCTCTCTCTCTTTCTCAATAGCTCTCTCTCTCTCTCTCTCTCTCTCTTTCCTCTCTCTTTCTCTCTCTCTCTCTCTCTCTCTCTCTGTCTCTTCTCTCTCTCTCTAGTTTCTCTCTTTTTTGTTTTCTTTCTCTCTCTTCTCTCTCTCTCTCTGTCTCTCTCTCTCTCTCTCTCTCTCTCTCTCTCTTGTCTGGGGCTCTCTCTTTCTCCTCTCTCTCTCTTCTCTTCATCTCTCTCTCTCTCTTTGTCTATCTCTTCTCTCTCTCTCCTCTCTCTCTCTCTCTCTCTCTCTTTTCTCTCTGACACTACCTACCTACCTACCTATCCCTTTGTGTTTTCATTAGACAATCACTGTAGGCCACTTTGACTGCACTATGGGACCACACTACTCTACCAAAAAAAAGCATTTCAATTTAGAACGCACTGTTAAACTCTGCAGAGAGCCACGCTGGGCAGTTTGAGAACAAAGGCAGGGCTGTCCCCTTTCTCATGGAAAAATAAACCAGTCTGGGAGTTCCGTGGCCAGACAGTGTGAATAATGAAATTCCTGAGCAGAAAAGTATTGGACTAAAAGGAAGAACGTGACACATCTCTATTAACCCTTTACTACCCTTTAACAATAAGGCAATGGACACACAAATCACAAACACGGGGCATACTCACACCATTTGATTTACTTTATTTTACCTTTATTTAACTAGGCAAGTCAGTTTAAGAACAAATTCTTATTTTCAATGACGGCCTAGGAACAGTGGGAATGAAAGATTTTTACCTTGTCAGCTCAGTGATTCGATCTTGCAACCTTTTGGTTACAAGTCCAATGCTCTAACTACTGCCATGTGTGCTTTATCTGTCATCATTTTTGAACTCCTAGGTCCTCTTTTCTTACTCATAAATATACTAGAGTACACAGTTAGTCCTCACCTAAGCATTTTGAATTACAGTATTAAAAGGCCACAATGGAAATACGTCCACGACCTAATTAGTTGACTGTGCTATCGTTGTAGTCTTTTAATGTGTGTACTGCCAGGTATTTGGTATTCTGGTAGTATTAGTACTCTAGGCTACGTAATATATCAACACATTTGTTCATTAATTCATGAATTGCAACCAACGTAGTTTCAGACTCTGAAAATATTATATTTCAGTTGCAACGGTTTAGCATCTATAGATAGGCCATGTTTCTTCAATATTTTGAAGGGTGGTCAAGGCAACAGGTCTCTATATAGCCCCTATAGAGGAAGCACACAGATGGCAAATTCCACATAACAGTGTCTCTAAATAGTGGAAGTGTTATACCCTGTCTAGGGTATCTCCCCCCCCAGCTGTGGTAATGAAACCCCTCTGGTCTGAATATCTTTGTTTATATAAAGGCTTGTGTCCCAAATGGCACTCTATTCCCATTATAATCCACTACCTTTGAACCGGGGGCTCTGGTCAAACGTGGTGCTGGGTACAAAACTGGGTACTGTTATCACCACCAAAAAAGTCCAGGCAAGCCAATCATACAGATGAATAAAAATAGATGTAAATGCTGCGAATGGGAACATTTGGATCCGAGTGCAGTTTGGGAGAAAAGCTATGAATGAAATGCAGGCGCTCAGGAAAAGGCTTCAGAGTCCAAAAGGAGGTATTGTGGTCAGACAAGAAACAGCTATGTTCTATCAAGGCGGGTGGTTGACCTCCATCTAACTCCGGGATGGAAGCCATGCCAACAGTTAGCTACGGTTCACGGCACAATGTTAATAGAGCCTCTATGTTTTATGTTAATATTTCCTTTTAGGGGAATTTGGTATATTGCGTGTGTGTGTTTCTGTGCCATTCAAATGTGCTGAGTTTGTCATTATCCTATGCGGGTGTTTACTCTCCTGTACACCAACGGCATCTGTACCATGCCTAAGAATCGGGGCGAGATTGTCATTTTCAGGCCTTGAAATTCAAATTTTCCTGTGTCAACAATAGCATTCGAGAGCAAAGTACCGCAGAACACCGGATGTCATATAGGCTTCATATGTTTCCTTCTAACCTTGGCTGTTGCCACAGCAACAGTCAGAACCAAATGGAAATGCTTCTACTCACTAACAGCATACTTCTGACTTTCTAGTCAGTTCCAAATGTCACCATATTACCTATGTAGTGCACTACATTTGACCAGAGCTCTATAGGTAGGGCACTGCAGTGCACTGTAAGGAACAGGACACTTATAGGGAAAAGGGTACCATTTAGGACGTAACCTCTAAAGTTGTACAGGATGTGCTTTTGTACTGTGGCAGTGACCTTGTGCCACTCCATTCAAATTCAATTTGAGATAAAAGGAAAGAGCAGTAGTCTGTCTGTATGGCACTTTATTACTACCACCCAGTCTGTCTGTAAGGTACATTATCACTACCACCCAGTCTGTCTGTAAGGCACATTATCACTACCACCCAGTCTGTCTGTAAGGCACATTATCACTACCACCCAGTCTGTCTGTAAGGCACATTATTACTACCACCCAGTCTGTCTGTATGGCGCATTATCACTACCACCCAGTCTGTCTGTATGGGGCATTATCACTACCACCCAGTCTTTCTGTAAGGCACTTTATTACTACCACCCAGTCTGTCTGTATGGGGCATTTTCACTACCACCCAGTCTGTCTGTAAGGCACATTATCACTACCACCCAGTCTGTCTGTAAGGCACTTTATTACTACCACCCAGTCTGTCTGTAAGGCACATTATCACTACCACCCAGTCTGTCTGTAAGGCACATTATCACTACCACCCAGTCTGTCTGTAAGGCACATTATCACTACCACCCAGTCTGTCTGTAAGGCACATTATCACTACCACCCTGTCTGTCTGTAAGGCACTTTATTTCTACCACCCAGTCTGTCTGTATGGGGCATTATCACTACCACCCAGTCTGTCTGTAGGCACATTATCACTACCACCCAGTCTGTCTGTAAGGCACTTTATTACTACCACCCAGTCTGTCTGTAAGGCAAATTATCACTACCACCCAGTCTGTCTGTATGGGGCATTATCACTACCACCCAGTCTGTCTGTAAGGCACTTTATTACTACCACCCAGTCTGCCACTCCATTCAAATCTGTATAGGGCATTATCACTACCACCCAGTCTGTATGTATGGGGCATTATCACTACCACCCAGTCTGTCTGTAAGGCACATTATCACTACCACCCAGTCTGTCTGTAAGGCACATTATCACGACCACCCAGTCTGTCTGTAAGGCACATTATCACGACCACCCAGTCTGTCTGTAAGGCACATTATTACTACCACCTAGTCTGTCTGTATGGGGCATTATCACTACCACCCAGTCTGCCTGTATGGGGCATTATCACTACCACCCAGTCTTTCTGTTTTGGACATTATTACTACACTAAATGTACATATTCAGACCAGATTGGCCCTGAGGGGCTATAGAGGACAGCCATTTAAAAGGTCTTAGGGATAGCCCCAATTTTCTCAATTTTTGCCAAAAATGACATACCAAATCTAACTGCCTGTAGCTCAGGCCCTGAAGCAAGGATGTGCATATTCTTGTTACCATTTGAAAAGAAACCATTTGAAGGTTGAGGAAATGTGAATTGAGTGTAGGATAATATAACACAATAGATCTGGTATAAGAAAATACAAAGAAATAACCAACTGTCTTTTTCTACCACCATCTTTGGAATGCAAGAGAAAGGTCCCAGTCCTAGCCATCACTCTGGTTGTAATTTGTAATTCCGAGGGTGTTCTCAAGATGGCATCAGTGTATGTGCGAAGTTTCAGACGGATAACTTGAAGTATGAGCATTCTCCATGACATTTAGTGTGAAGTCACCCAGGTACATTTGTGCAAATCGTGAAGGAGACCTTTGCATTCATATTACATTTTTCTGCAAGAATATCATCAAATCTGTATACTTGGACTTTGATTTAGCTTTTCCAGTATTAGTAGCCATATTATAAGTTGAACATCTGCAAACCAACCAGTGGTCATAACTTCATAACTCTGAATATAACTCTGAATTTTTGTCCAAAATGAAAAGGCATGCTTTCGTACAAGGTTAGTAGCTGTATTTTATGACAGATACATGGTTTCCGGATACTCACGTAAAGCCCAGCTCATTGGCTATATAGCTAGCTTTGTTTGACCCTGAGTGGTGCTTATTTGACAAAGTGAGAGTCGTTCAAGTGAAGACCGCCCGCGTCATCGGCGTGCCATGAAGGCGTCACTCTCTGATCAAATATGGTGTCCTATACGATATACTACACCCCTAATGATATAGTGAAGTCTCGTTACATTCTAGGATCTCTGAGGAATACATATGAATGCAATTTGACTGGTTTAAATAACGTTTAGGGTGAGATTTTCACAGATTCCTTTCTTTGCAAATTGAATGAGTGGAAATACAAACTCGATCATGTATGCTATTTGGACCTTTTTAGGACATGAAAAACTGATTTCATCTAACAAAACAACACTTCATGTTATCTCTGGGACTCTTTGGATGATAAATCAAAGCAAGTACACATTTCACCTTCAGAGGCGAATTTATCAAACCTATCTCGGTGAAAAAAAAGTGTTTTGTTGTTCGGAGCTCTCCTCAAACAGTAGCATGGCCTTTTTTTGCAGTAATAGCTACTATAAATTGGACAGTGCAGTTATATTAACAAGAATGTATTATTTCAGCCGATATAAGACACTTATCTGTACCGACATTTGTTGTTTCTCTAAAATTTGCGATGGTGACATAAGGCGCTGCGTGATTTACAACGTTAACGGGACGCCTATTTGCTGCACTTGTTCCCATTTAAGAGGCACTATTCTGAGACTGTAGACTCACTCACAATAGCAGCAGGATACATTGGAACATGGAGTTCACTGTGGTCCATAGTTCAAATGCAGAGATTCCAAGAAAAAGGCAGGCTAGAGTGTGTGTGGGAAAGTGTGTTTGTGGCATGTGCTTGGGTGGTATGTGTGTCGGCGTGTGTCTGTATGTGTGTCTGTCCGTCTGCCTGTCTGTAGGTGCGTGTGCCTGTCTGTGTGTGGGCGTGAATGTGTGGTTTGAAAACCTCTCGTTCCAGACACACCACACCATCAGACAGTTGAGAGTTGAAGGTCAACTTCTCCAGATATAGCCACATCAACCACCAAATGTACAAGCTCAGACTTTCTACACAGGTTCAAATTAGGTTTCACATGTGTGGGCTTAAAGATTTAGGCACAAAAGCCTCTTAGGAATAGGAAAAACAAGATGAATAATTGGTACGAGATTATTTTCAAACTTTTTCAGGTTTTTGTACAGGGAAGGCTTACAGTACTATGTGGGTCAGAGGTTATAATCCGATGAGAGGGTACTTGAAAACCGGCCACTGTCATATAAAAGGTCACTCCATAATCTGGGAATCGTAGTACATTCTTCCTCTTTGTACTCATCCGGTAATCCCTGGGTCGACAAGGACTAGGGCTGTGTCCCAAATGGAACCCTACTAGGGAAGTGTAGAGCATCATCATGGACAAGAGAGTGTCAGATTTCAGCCGTTGGGAATATCCCGTAGGGATGAATTGTATCCCAATCCCATGTGAATTATAGCTGGATTCTCCGTTAGATGGATATTTAAATGCTATGTGTGTTTTGGAGGGGATGACTAACGTGTGTAAGGAGAGGTTTAACAGGGCCGTCTGTGGATTTGTGTATCCTAGTGGGATGCTGTGTGTGTGTGTGTGTGTGTGTGTGTGTGTGTGTGTGTGTGTGTGTGTGTGTGTGTGTGTGTGTGTGTGTGTGTGTGTGTGTGTGTGTGTGTGTGTGTGTGTGTGTGTGTGTGTGTGTGTGTGTGTGTGTGTGTGTGTGTGTGTGTGTGTGTGTGTGTGTGTGCGTGTGCGTGCGTGAGTGTGCGTGTGCCCGTGCGTGTGTGTGCGCGCGAGCACAAGAGAGTGTGTCTGTGTGTCAAATCAAAACTTAATTTGTCACATACTTCGTAGACTAACAGTGAAATGCTTTCTTATGTGTCCTTTTCCAGCAAAGCAGAGTTAAAGATAAAGATTTTATATACAATAAATAAATAGAAATAGTGACACAAGGAATGAAAACACAGTGAATAACGAAAAACAATAACGAGTAAATATAACATGGATATATACTGGGAGTACTGAGTCCAAGGTAATTGAGGTAGCTTTGGACCCAACATAGGTAGGAGTAAAATAACTAGGCAAAAGGATAAATAATAGAGAGTAGCAGCTGTGTGTGTGTGTGTGTGTGTGTGTGTGTGTGTGTGTGTGTGTGTGTGTGTGTGTGTGTGTGTGTGTGTGTGTGTGTGTGTGTGTGTGTGTGTGTGTGTGTGTGTGTGTGTGTGTGTGTGTGTGTGTGTGTGTGTGTGTGTGTGTGAGTCTGCATAGAGTCAGTACAAGAGAGTGAAAAAAAGCTCAATGCAGGTACCAGCCATGTGCTTATCTATTTAGCAGTCTTGTTTAGCAGTCGTATGGGCTGGGGGTAGAAGCTGCTCAGTGTCCTGTTGGTTCCAAACTTGGTGCACTGGTACCTCTTGCCATGCGGTAGCAGAGAGAACAGTCTATGGCTTGGGTCTTTGACAATTGTTGGGCCTTCCTCTGACACCGCCTGGTATAGAGGTCCTGGATGGCAAGAAGCTTGGCCCCAGAGATGTACTGGGAGTACTCACCACCTTCTGTAGCACCTTGCGGTCAGGCGCATTGCAGTTGCCGTACCAGGCGGTGACGTCAAGATGCTCTTTGTGATGCAGCAGCACACATTTTTGATGATCTGATCATTTTCCCGAGGGGGAAGAGGAGCTGTTGTGCCCTTTTCACAACTGTGTGGGTGTGTGTGGACCAGGTTAATTCCTTAGTGATGTGGACACCGAGCAACTTGAAGCTCTAGATCTGCTCCAATACAGCCCTGTTGGGGGCGTTCTCGGGCTCCTCTGTTTCCTGTCGTCCACAATCAACTCCTTTGTATTGCTGACATTGAGGCAGAGGTTGTTGGCCCTGGAACCACACTGCCAGGTCTCTGACCTCCTCCCTATAGGCTCATCGTCATCGGTGATCAGTCCTATCACCATTGTGTCCTCAGCAAACTTGATGATGGTGTTGGAGTCATGCGCAGCCACACGGCTGTGGGTGAACAGGGAGTACAGGAGGGGCCTCTGAAGGCTTTGTGTTGATGGTCAGTGTGGTGGATGTGTTGTTGCCTACCCTCAGCGCCTGGGGGCAGCCCATCAGGAAACCCAGGATCCAGCTGCATAGGGAGGTGTTCAGTCCAAGGTTCCGGACCTTGGAGATGAGCTTAGAGAGGACTATGGTGTTTAATGCAGATATGTAGTCAGTGAACAGTATTCTTTTTGTCTAAGGGCAGAGTGGAATGCAATAGTGTGATTGCATGCACGTGTGTGTGCGTATGTTTGTGTGCTCGCGTATGTGCATGTGTGATCAAATGTCATTGTTTTAACTCGGACTGTTAAAAGGTCCTCCTCAGCCACATTGTCCAATGCCAAATCTCTTCAACACTATCTCTCCACTGCACAGTATCTCTGAGCTGAATGTGCTTCAGGTACAAGTTACGACATACGTGCCTATGCAACAGAACATTATGCAGATGCACGCTTTTTCTGAACAGCTTTCTGTGCCTCCATTTCAGTGACTTATCCACCATCTCCTTTCTCCTGAGTGTTTGAAATTGTTCTATTTCCTGCGAAGGGCACATTCAATTATGGACTTACACAGAAATGTGGCTGACCAGAATGTTTCTAAAGCAGCCCATACGGCTTCAGACCCAAATGTGCTGGAACACTAACAGATGATTTGTTCCACCGTGGCGTATGTGTGTGTGTGTGTGTGTGTGTGAGGGTGTGTGTGTGTGTGTGTGCGCGATGGGGCCGCCAGGGCACCATATCAGAGCTAATCATTGACATGCAGCTTCGAGACACTCAGTGGTGAAACGGATGAGAGAGGAGAAGTTATCCTCCACCTTCTCCAATTCAAAGCATTTAGAACATTTAGAGTCAAGGATCAAATTCTCTATATATAGCCACATCAACCACCAAATGTGTGCGTTCAAACTAATTAGATTAACGGTGCCGGACAGATGCTGCACTTACTGTGAGCAGACTTCAATTCAGGACTGATTTACTTTAATGTACACTACCGGTCAAAAGTTTGGGATCATTTAGAAATGTCCTTGTTTTGAAAGAAAAGCACATTTTTGGCCCCGTGAAACATCAAATTGAATAGAAATACATTGTAGACATTGTTAGTGTTTTAATTTTTAATGGAATATCTACATGTATGAGCAACAGGACAAGTACATTAGAGACGCCTCACAAGTCCTCAGCTGGCAGCTTCATTAAATAGTACCCGCAAAACACCAGTCTCAACGTCAACAGTGAAGAGGTGACTCTGGGATGGTGGCCTTCTAGGCAGAGTTGCAAAGAAAAAGCCATATCTCAGACTCAGAAAAGATTAAGATGGACAAAAGAACACAGACACCTGACAGAGGAGCTCTGCCTAGAAGGCCAGCATCCCGGAGTCGTCTCTTCACTGTTGATGTTGAAACTGGTGTTTTACGGGTACTATTTAATGACGCTGCCAGTTGAGGACTTGTGAGGCATCTGTTTCTCAGACTAGACACTCTAATGTACTTGTCCACGTGCTCAATTGTGCACCGGGGCCTCCCACTCCTCTTTCTACTCTGGTTAGAGCCAGTTTGCGCTGTTCTGTGGAGGGAGTAGCACACAGCGTTGTACGAGATCTTCAGTTTCTTGGCAATTTCTCGCATGGAATAGCCTTCATTTCTCAGAACAAGAATAGTCTGACAAGCGTCAGAAGAAATTTATTTGTTTCTGGCCATTTTGAGCCTGTAATCGAACCAACAAGTGCCGATGCTCCAGATACTCAACTATTCTAAAGAAGGCCAGTTTTATTGCTTATTTAATCAGAATAACAGTTTTCAACTGTGCTAAAATAATCGCAAAAGGTTTTTCTAATGATCAATTAGCCATTTCAAATTATAAACTTGTATTAGCTAACACAACGTGCCATTGGAACACATAAGTGATGGTTGCTGATAATGGACCTCCGTACGCCTATGTAGTTATTCCATTAAATATCTGCCGTTTCCAGCTACAATAGTAATTTACAACATTAACAATGTCTACACTGTATTTCTGATCAATTTTATGTTATTCTAATGGACAATTCTCTTTGTTTTTCTCTCAAAAACAAGGACTTTTCTAAGTGACCCAAAACTTTTGAATGGTAGTGTACTTCATAGAGTGTGCCATTGAATTTGAATCAGCATATCTGAACTTTAAATTGCTTTCTAAAATAATTAAAAAAATAGACTTTTACTTATGACTCAGGAAAGGTACAGTTTGCATTAGACACAATTAGCATAGATCTGATGCTAATGCCATAGACACAGACCGCACTAATGGAAAAATGCAATTATGTTATCAAATATGCAAACGATGACCTCGGGATATGGAAATCCAATAAACATTGAAAGTTATGAGTAGCTACTTAGACGGTCCCCGAATTTCCAGATTTCTGATGATTTTTTAAAAACGTTTTGAATGAGGATGTCAATGGAAGGCTTAATTGATTAATATGTCCATAACATGCTGCACTTCGGAGAAATAAACTTAAAATTAAAAAATCTATTTGGTTAACGAAATTACATTTGTTTACCCAGAATTAGTCAATAAATATGTGCTAATATCGCTCACAATTAAGCGTTACATAGATGTAAGGTATTTCCATCCTGTTCATGGGGTGTCTGTTGGTGAACAAGTGCATAGTCTATATTCACATGAATCTTTATATGTTTGTGTACAGCATGTGGGTGAAAGCTTGTTGAGTTTCACATCGTGTCTTATCTGTGATCCTGACCCACATACCTCTCATACAACCTCATTCCTTAGACAGGGAGCGGCTCGATCTAGCAATGCCTAGCGCCAGCTGATACACTTCACCCTTTCACCTTAGCTTCTACGGAATCACCTGATGGAACACATCAAGAGTCTAATCCTTTTCCCGTCGGAATTCCTTGGTCCGGCGAAAAGGGCTCAGCTCGTAGTGGGTGGGGAACGAGGCACATGGCCATTTCAACCAGTCCAAAATAACTCTTGGTGTGTAGCAAAGCCAGTCAGATCCAGCCAGGGACAGCGTACAATAAGAAACCAGAAAAGTCTGGATATAGATGTTTTCAAAGGCTTATAACTGCAAGTGCAACCCACTTAAAGCCGCTCCTTATGAAACCCAGCAACATATGAATGGAGAAAAAAGATATCTCAACCCAGTCAAGTTCAACTCGGTTTTCTGCCCTATACAGGCAAAATGTGTGACTGGCTGGGAAATAGCAGAGAATGTCTGAAAAATTGGCCTGTATAATGCAAAGATGATAAATAGGCCTGTACACTACACAGATGATAAATAGGCCTGTATACTACACAGATGATAAATTGGCCTGTATACTACACAGATGATAAATTGGCCTGTATACTGCAAAGATGATAAATAGGCCTGTACACTACAAAGATGATAAATAGGCCTGTATACTACACAGATGATAAATTGGCCTGTATACTACACAGATGATAAATAGGCCTGTATACTACACAGATGATAAATTGGCCTGTATACTGCAAATATGATAAATAGGCCTGTATAATGCAAACACAATACTTTTCTGAAGCATATGCATACTGTAGGACCAGATCAGCAGAGCGCCGCATATAATCAAATCAAATCAAATGTTATTTGTCACATGCGCCGAATACAACAGGTTTCACCTTACAGTGAAATGCTTACTTTTACAAGCCCTTAACCAACAATGCTTTGAGAAGTGTTTATAAAAAAAAATAGATAAGTAAAAAAAAATTGAAAACAGAAGATAGTTCTGTATCTTTTCTTCTTTCTTCTTCTCTCACTTGGGTAAAGGCAGAAAAAGACATGTTGCTGGTCTTGGCGTATTGACCTGTGAACCGCTGTCCACTTGCGATGCTACGAAAGGCATGACGGTTACGTTTCATATTGATAGTGATAACAGCCTTTCATGTGTAATAGAGACTCAAGTCAAGGGAAACTGTCCCCTGCTCTTAGTGACGAGCTTTAAGACCTCTACATAGTGGATGGGGAAAGCAAATGAAGAGGAAACAAAGGATAAGTGCCGGCATCTCTCCAAACAATCCACACTCCCGCCTGCGATATCTCCCCCGACCTTGGTCCTCCATTTTACGACCATTTAAACAGCCATTTTCAGTCTTGTGGAGATACTTTGTGCACTGAAACTTTTAGGGGGGAATATGTTGTACTGGTCAGATGGAGACGTTGATTGCAAATGGCAACTCTTATGCTGGAGATGCTACTTGTCTGTCTGTATGTGAGGGCACACACATTTGATAGTCATCCTTTCAGAAAGCTTCTAAAAGCTTAAAATGACACTTTACCTTGGCTTTTGGGATTTGGAATGAAAAGTGCATTTCAAAACACTGCAGTAGTTAGAGAGAGGAGTCACAGAGATCGAAACCTTATTTTCAGTATATCCAGCACCGTACCGTTGCCTACATGTGTGCATACGCCGATTTTATAAGTTCTGTAATAAAATAATGAAAAGGGCCCAAGAAAAGTATTCTTGATGAGTAGTAACATTCTCTTTTCTTGACTTTCGAAGATCTTAATGGCCTCCATTAATAAACCACTTCACTAAAGCTGCGTTTACACGGGCAGCCCAAATCTGATCCTTTGCCTAATTATTGACAAAAGATCTGTTCTGATTGGTCAAAAGACCAATATTTGGGCAAAAGATCAGAATTAGGCTGCCTATGTAAATGCAGCCTTGGCTCGAGTAGAAGCCACATCCTCCCCAATGATACTTCAATCATTCAATCTCATCAAGGCCACTTAGTTATCATAAAGATAACCAAATAGGCATGGCGTCATATTGTGCAGAGAAATTGAGTCACCGCAGCACAATTGGCCGTCCGTAATGAGCATTATAGGCCTTATTTCTAATCTAATGAGGTTGAGCTCGGAATTACCTCAGAATCCCACCGTGACTCATTGGGCTCCATTGTGAGGTGATTGGACAGCGTTGCAGTCTGTAGATGTGTTTGAGGCGTATTAGCTTCAGGCCGACTCGGGGATCTGCAGCAGGATCCATCAGGACTAATGACTTCACACAGAGGCAGCGGCCTTCAGCAGGAACACAGAGGAAGCTGCTATTCATCACCGTGATTTGGGATGATCCCCATAATTGCATGAGAGTCCCGACTAAGGGGAGTTTAAGCCAAAGAGGCAGACTGGTTGTCATCTGCATAATAACCCTTGGGTTTCCCCTCCTCTCTGAGAGAATGAGAGAGAATGGAAGCGTCTGAGAATAATGGATGAGTCGGTTGTCATCCGTTGGAGCCTGCTAGTGTAAAAGCATGTGTGTCGTGATGTGTGTTTTGTCCTGTATTTTGTATTTTTTCATCCCAGCCCCCCCCCCCGTCCCCGCAGGGGGTCTTTTGCCTTTTGGTAGGCCGTCATGGTGAATGAACATGTGTTCTTAACTGACTTGCCTAGTGAAATAAAGGTTAAATGAACAAACATTTTAGTAAATGAGTGTGGATAGCACCTTTTTGCGTGTCCATGATTTCAGCCTGTCTGTTTTCCAGCTTCTCCGCTGTGTCTGGAAACACAACCAAATTCAATCGCAAAAAGGCTGTGTGTTAACGCTGATTGTTTTGTGCGAGTTGAGAGTGAGGCACTGAAGGCCTGAGTAAATTCCTAAACCTGGCACTCATTAGATGTGTGTGTATGTCGGTAGTGCCTACATGCATGTGTGCGTGCGCGCCATTGAGTGTGTGTTTCTGTTAATGTTTGGTGTGTGTTTGTGTGTTTGTCGTGCTTTCGTGGGCCTGTGCAACCCTCCCGTCAAGGTTGTCTTTGCGAATATAATTCTCTGCTGGATGAGGGGCTGACACAAGGTCAGGACCTCCACTGAGACAACGTACACCACCGCCCTTGGTGGAGTCAAACACAAGGATTTAGAACTGCTGAGAAGTGGAGATAGAGAAAGAAAACGATGAAAACATCTCATCTGAAAATACTTGATCTGGAACAGATCAATTGTGCCCTATGAGGGTTAAAGGGCATTTTGTTTCCAACCATAAGGCCTGTGCTTTGTTCCACAAGGCCTCTCAACTAAATACTAACCAATATATCATCCGATTTGCTTGAAGAGCATAGAGTATAGATTCCAGAATTATGACACAGGGGTTGCGAATGCTGTTGGTTGCAAATCTATTTGAGGTAAAACATAATTTACCATTGAATCTACATACACTGAGTGCACAAAACATTCGTAACACCTTTCTAATATTGAGTTGTTACCCCTTTTGCCCTCAGAACAGTCTCAATTCCTCATGGAGTCTACAAGGTTCTGAAAGTGTTCCAGTGCTCTTTCAAACCGGTGTGCCTGGCACCTACTACCATACCAATTCAAGGGCACTTAAATATTTTGTCTTACCCATTCACCCTCTGAATGGCACACATACACAATCCACGTCTCAATTGCCTCAATCCACGTCTCAATTGTCTCAAGCCTTAAAAATCCTTCTTTAATTAACCTGTCTCTTCCCCTTCATCTACACTGATTGAAGTGGATTTAACAAGTGACATCAATAAGGGATCATAGCTTTCACCTGGATTCACCTGGGCAGTCTATGTCATGGAAAGAGCAGGTGTTCCTAAAGTTTTGTGCACTCAGTGTAGTATGCCAACGTGAATGCAGCTTCACATTGTACACAAGTCAACAACATTTCTGTGAAGAGTTAACATCCCTGTTGACTTGAAAGAGTGTAAAGACAACAACTGACTTAATATGTGTTTGCATCGAACATGTCAAGCCAACGAGGCCCTCCTAGCCTCCCCTCGGACCTGGCCCACCTCGAGGGGGGGTCTCCTCCAGCAGCTGACTGGTTACAGTGGCTGAGCATTACTCCAATGTGTCATTATCCTAAACACCTTCAGGACTCTGTCCGCTGGTTGCTTCTTGCCTGCCACTAATGGGGAGAGCCCTCCTATCTGTCAGCTGAGGCGCAGGCTCGATCACGGATGGGGACCAGACTAGATCCAGTCCAGGGATTCGCTGGTTCAGCTCGAGTGGCGACTGGACTAACGGTAGTCCCGGGGGTCACATGCCCCACAGGCTAGAAGTGGAACTGCAGGGTCACCTGTGGAGCCGGGAGTGAAGAGGTTCCTGTGTAGCCGTTTAGAGCCTTGGTAGCAGAGTCTCTCTGCGAGCGGGAGGAGGAGCTCCTGCATCAGCCGAGGGATGTCTGAGGCCAGCAATCTGCCACAGAAAGGAGTGAAGCCATAGAATCCATGCTGTGGATGGCCTGTGGCTCCCTGAGGATACAGAAAGGGGACATAATCTAGCGTGTAGTTGTCTTTATACCCTGGAGCCGTCCTCCTCTGGACTGCAGGCGGGATGTATGGCCAAGTCACCTGCGTGCCCTTCTCTGGACGCGGCCACAGTTGTGCTCGCAAAGTCACAAATCATTCTCAAAGGACCGTGAAATAGAGTGGCTCTCCAGTTGGGCTCGTCTGTATCCCACTGACACCTTTCCCGGTCAGAAGAATAAGGCAACCTCACAGAGAGTTACACACAGGGAACTTTATTTCCAAAGGACAAATGAGGTGAATGTGGTTCTGTCAGGTGTCCGGCCCCCTGGCAACCACCTGACCCTGGCAACCTGGCAGTGACCAGGTCACAGAGGTCACTGGGAGTTTTGGGGAGCCATTTTATGATCCTTCAGTCCTTCTGGTATCTTGGGGGATGGGTGGGGTGAGGTGTGAGATGTGATTACAGAGGAACAGCACCACAAAATACAATATATCTAACCGTATCAACCTATTTTGCACTGTGTCCTGGTGCAGCCCAACGAATGGCAGTCAAGTTGAATGGAACATACGTGACTTGGTACCTTTGAGGTCTGTAGAGGCTGGTGGGTGGAGCTATAGGACGACGGGCTCATTGTAATGGTTAGAATGGAATAAATGGAACAATATAAAACATGTAGAAACCTCGTGTTTGATTCTGTTCCATTTATTCCATAGTTTTTTCCTCCTATAGCACCTCCCACCAGCCTCTACTGATTGAGATTCTTCTCATGTCCATGAGAAGGCTGGTATCCTCTCATTTGATCATAATTGGGCATTTTGGGAAGACATATGGAGGTGTGCCTATTATTAAATCTGGACTCATAGCTCCTCATTTAACTGTAATTAAGTCACAGCAGATTTCTGGCTCCTCCTGTGGAACTAGATGAAACCACCTTAAGTCTGTAAAGGGATTCATTGATGTCCCAGCTGCCTAACAGAGATAGTGGAAGAGTGCTTTTTCCTATTCTGTCAGGGTTCCATTTTCTATTAGGTTTTCAATACAATATCTGTCTGGCTCTTTATTTGTTAATTAATATAACCTGTTATGATGTTAATATGTATTTCACTATTGCAATTTAACTGTTTTCATAAAAGTTTTAATTTTACCAACTAAATTGTTTCGTTTCATGCTTTAATCAGCCATGACCAAGAGCAAAACTATGCAATTAATAAAATTGAAATTATAATGGTTGGATAATATAGAGAAAATAACAGGCCTGCATTGCACTTGCAAAGCATAATAGGTAATGAGCAAAACTTATTTTATAATTAATTCATTCAGTTCTATGTCACTGGAAGAAATAATTGTCATGACAGCTAAAACAATTGTTTCCACTGTATGTCAGCTTAAATGAACGTACTCTATCCATGATTCATTATTGTCTCCCAAATTCGAACCACAGTGTCTGGATCAACTCCATTCCTTTTTAATTGAACCCTTATTTTCCATGTAAATTCACTGTAAAAAAAAAAATATTTACAGCAACGATTTGGGGAAGAGTTGCATGTGAGAAAAGTGGGGATTGGACAAGCCAAGTGGAAGCTACACTCTTAGAAAAAAGGTTCCAAAAGGTTTATTCGTCTGTCCCCATAGTAGAACCCTTTTTGGTTCTAGCCAGAACTCTTTTGAGTTCCATGTAGAAAACTCTGGAATAGGTTCTATATGGAATCCAAAAGTGTTCTACCTGTAACCAAAAAGTGTTATTCAAAGGGTTCTACTATGGGGACACCCAAAGAACCCTTTTAGGATCTAGATATAACCTTTTTTTCTAAAATTGTAGGAATGATTTGTGTCATATCAGCACTTCATCCCAATTCGAATGTGGACCTGCTAGTAACCTCAGCAAACAGAAGGCCATTGTCACATGACGTCTTCTCAAAGACCTGCCCATTACCGTCAAGTGAGGTGAGACGAGGAGACTTCTAATGGACTGTTTAACCATAGGGCATTATCAGTTGCACATGGAGTTGTAGATAAAGTAGACCGATAAGACTGGAATCCTATCAGGCAGACCAGGGTTCAAACATCATTTGAAATCTTTCAAATACTGAGTGTTTGCTCGATCCTTCCTGGAATGCCAGGTGGGTGGCGTCTGCAGTTTTGGGACTATCTTATTGGTCCATCGAGCCAGGCAAGCTCAATCAAGCACAGAAAAAGTCATTGAAAAGAACCATATACATTTTGCGCCCAAGTGTTGTGTCAGGAGGTGTCTAAAGTTTAACGAGTTGATGATGAACCAGGTAGTGTGAAGAGATCTTTATCACTTGGAGGAAGGGATTGCGAATCTAATTACGAATCTAATCTAATGTATGTCACTCACTGCCCTACACATTGAGAGGTTGGAGGATAAAAAAGACTCATCGTTTTATTTATTTTTGGCATCGCGAACGCGGGGTTTACACGATCGGCATGTGTCAAATAGGTGTGTCGGAAGATGTCAAGCTTTGATCTTCAACATGCCTACGGCATACAACATAATCCTTTACAGACAAGGTGTTGTTCATTGTTAACTAATGGTACACCTTTGGATGCCTGTGAGGGGAGAGAGATGTCGATGCACTTCACATGATCATATACCTTGAGGGGTTTGAGGGCCCAGTTAGAACATTGCATTATTGGACGTTACAGTACATTTCATGGTGTAGTGCAGGTATTGAAGTAAAGGCAGAACAAGATTCTTCTTGGTAAAGGAGGGAGGAAGGATGTTGTTAGGATGGAGCAGGATGATTGCCACTCAGAGTACAAATAATGTTATTATATTTTTCAAAAATATATTTTTCAAAAATATATTTTCTCAAAAAGAAGGACAGAGGTGGTATATGTGTATGGGGAGCAAATAGGGACAAACTCCAGTGAAAAACAGTGTAAACTCCTCTGAAATCCTCTCATACTGGAAGCATATGTACCCCCGATGAAACAGATTGCACCCAGCTCCCTCTGATGTGGAGTTAGATTATGACTGTGGCAGGAGTGCGGGTGGTACAGCTTTGGTGGGAAAAGCAGAACATCTAATTTAGTCTGACCAGATCAAAGAGTGACGCACGACGAAGGAGGAAATGGAGAAAGGTGTGGAGATGCAGAGAGAGTGGGCGGGGTCGCTCTATGTTACATCACCAAGCGAAACCTCCCTCCTCCAACATCACTGACTTCTCTCCTCCTTTGGTCTTCACTCCCTCTTTCAACTCTTCCGTCAGTGTTGTAGAGAGGTGAGGTTGCGTCCGGAAAAGGGATGAATCCCTAGCGCTACCCACTGTCCTTTTTCCATCCCGATACTGTCATCGCAGGAATACCAGATCAGAGTATTAAGCTGTCCAGACTGGTTCTACATCAAATGGGTGCACAACGTGTCTATTCTATTTCTTGGCAGTGTATGAAAGGAGAGTTAACACTGGAAACCCATCTTCCCAGCCAAGTAAACTCAGCCGTTAGCAGACAGGCAGGCGTTGGACAATCCCCACTTCCTCACTGTAATGGAAAATACATATTCAAAGTGAAGATAAAGAATGGCAGAGGAATAGTATATCTAGCCTCCAGATTTAGGCCAGAGTGTGAAACTAGTATTATATTTAATTTCCCTCAAACCCTTAGTTCTCGTAATCTCCAAAAATGTGTTTAATTGAATTTATTGAGAAACTCAGCTCTTTTAAAGTTTTACTCCAAATCCAAAAGCTTCTGACCAGTTGCGTTTGAACCTCTCTCCCTTCTCATTTTGAATTAACATCACAGAGTAGTTAACCCTGGTTAACTACCCAATCAGGTCTCCCCATTTAAACAATCAGTTTCCACTCCCCCGGACATTCTAGAAAGGAGAAACGATGATGAAGCAGGTTCCTCAGGCAGACTTCTCAGTTCTGAGAGGTCAATGTATTGATGAACCTTAAGGCAACTCCAAGGGTAAAATCCCCTCAGAGAGAAGAGATGGAAGAGAGGGGAGAGTGATGGCGGTGTTTGTATTCGTTTCTCCCCAGCGAGAGTTGCTTCGCAGCGTTCTCTCTCAACCACGCATGAATAATAAATGCTCAGCCAACATAAACCGACCTCTCCCTCTGTCCGTTACGTCAGACGATGGATCTGTTTCACTGGAGCTCGACCTTGCTCTCCTCGCTCTAAACATTGTAACGTTGACACTTTTTCTAGCCTGCCAAGTCATAGGGTCATAGGGCCCCATCCTGTCATCATAATCCAGCCTACATTTAAACCAACAACTGTTCCACAAACCGTTTCTTGAGAGTGGGATCCGTTAGTCCACGGTTAATTCTGCTGCATGTTGTTTCCGAACTTAACAAATTCCTAATATCTGCCCTTGCTGTCTTTCTCGAGTCACTTTGCTTAGACCTTCAGCAATTTTTGTATTTTTTATTTTATTTATTTCACCTTTATTTAACCAGGTAGGCAAGTTGAGAACAAGTTCTCATTTACAATTGCGACCTGGCCAAGATAGAGCAAAGCAGTTCGACACATACGACAACACAGAGTTACACATGGAGTAAAACAAACATACAGTCGATAATACAGTAGAAAACAAGTATATATACATTGTGAGCAAATGAGGTAAGGGAGGTAAAGGCAGAAAAAAGGCCATGGTGGAAAAGTAAATACAATATAGCAAGTAAAACACTGGAATGGTAGATTTGCAGTGGAAGAATGTGCAAAGTAGAAATACAAATAATGGGGTGCAAAGGAGCAAAATAAAATAAATAAATACAGTAGGGAAAGAGGTAGTTGTTTGGGCTAAATTATAGATGGGCTATGTACAGGTGCAGTAATCTGTGAGCTGCTCTGACAGCTGGTGCTTAAAGCTCGTGAGGGAGATAAGTGTTTCCAGTTTCAGAGATTTTTGTAGTTCGTTCCAGTCACTGGCAGCAGAGAACTGGAAGGAGAGGCGGCCAAAGAAATAATTGGTTTTGGGGGTGACCAGAGAGATATACCTGCTGGAGCGCGTGCTACAGGTGGGTGATGCTATGGTGACCAGCGAGCTGAGATAAGGGGGGACTTTATCTAGAGGGTCTTGTAGATGACCTGGAGCCAGTGGGTTTGGCGACGAATATGAAGCGAGGGGCAGCCAACAAGACCGTACAGGTTGCAATGGTGGGTAGTATATGGGGATTTAGTGACAAAACAGATGGCACTGTGATAGACTGCATCCAATTTGTTGAGTAGGGTATTGGAGGCTATTTTGTAAATAAAGTCGAGGATTGGTAGGATGGTCAGTTTTACAAAGGTATTTTTTGGCAGCATGAGTGAAGGATGCTTTGTTGTAAAATAGGAAGCCAATTCTAGATTTAACTTTCGCTTGGAGATGTTTGATATGGGTCTGGAAGGAGAGTGTACAGTCCAACCAGACACCTAGGTATTTGTAGTTGTCCACGTATTCTAAGTCAGAGCCATCCAGAGTAGTGATGTTGGACAGGCGGGCAGGTGCAGGCAGCGATCGGTTGAAGAACATGCACTTAGTTTAATTTGTATTTAAGAGCAATTGGAGGCCAAGGAAGGAGAGTTGTATGGCATTGAAGCTTGCCTGGAGGGTTGTTAACACAGTGTCCAAAGAAGGGCCAGAAGTATACAGAATGGTGTCGTCTGCGTAGAGGTGGACCAGAGACTCACCAGCAGGCAAGAGCAACATCATTGATGTATACAGAGAAGAGAGTCGGTCCAGGAATTGAACCCTGTGGCACCCCCATAGAGACTGCCAGAGGTCCGGACAACAGACCCTCCGATTTGACACACTGAACTCAATCAGAGAAGTAGTTGGTTAACCAGGCGAGGCAATCATTTGAGAAACCAAGGCTGTCGAGTCTGCCGATGAGGATGTGGTGATTGACAGAGTCGAAAGCCTTGGCCAGATCAATGAATACGGCTGCACAGTAATGTTTCTTATCGATTGCGGTTAAGCTATCGTTTAGGACCTTGAGCGTGGCTGAGGTGCACCCATGACCAGCTCTGAAACCAGATTTTATAGCAGAGAGGGTATGGTGAAATTCGAAATAGTCGGTAATCTGTTTGTTGACTTGGCTTTTGAAGACCTTAGAAAGGCAGGGTAGGATAGATATAGGTCTGTAGCAGTTTGGGTCAAGAGTGTCATCCCCCTCTTTGAAGAGGGGGATGACCGCAGCTGCATTCCAATCTTTGGGAATCTCAGATGACACGAAAGAGAGGTTGAACAGGCTAGTAATAGGGGTGGCAACAATTTCGGCAGATAATTTTAGAATGAAAGGGTCCAGATTGTCTAGTCCGGCTGATTTGTAGGGGTCCAGATTTTGCAGCTCTTTCAGAACATCAGCTGACTGGATTTGGGAGAAGGAGAAATGGGGAAGGCTTGGGCGAGTTGCTGTGGGGAGTGCAGTGCTGTTGACCGGGGTAGGAGTAGCCAGGTGGAAAGCATGGCCAGCCGTAGAAAAATGCTTATTGAAATTCTCAATTATAGTGGATTTATCAGTCGTGACAGTGTTTCCTTTCTTCAGTGCAGTGGGCAGCTGGGAGGAGGTGTTCTTATTCTCCATGGACTTTACAGTGTCCCGGAACGTTTTTGAGTTAGTGTTGTAGGAAGCACATTTCTGCTTGAAAAAGCTAGCCTTGGCTTTTCTAACTGCCTGTGTATATTGGTTACTAGCTTCCCTGAAAAGCTGCATATCACGGGACTGTTCGGTGCTAATGCAGAACGCCATAGGATGATTTTGTGTTGGTTAAGGGCAGTCAGGTCTGGGGAGAACCAAGGGCTATATCTGTTCCTGGTTCTACATTTATTGATTGGGGCATGCTTATTTAAGATGGCTAGGAAGGCATTTAAAAAAAAATAACAAGGCATCCTCTACCGACGGGATGAGATCAATATCCTTCCAGGATACCCCGGCCAGGTCGATTAGAAAGGCCTGCTCGCTGAAGTGTTTCAGGGAGCGTTTGACAGTGATGAGTGGAGGTCGTTTGACCGCTGACCCATTACGGATGCAGGCAATGAGGCAGTGATCGCTGAGATCTTGGTTGAAGACAGCAGAGGTGTATTTAGAGGGCAAGTTACTTAGCAAAGTCGACCTCTTGAGAAGTCCTACGATAGATCCCCTGCCATGTTCTTGCTCACACTGGGTGATAATATCTCAATTCTTCAGACACACCAGCAGAAGACAGTTTCCTGGTTCGGTCCGTCTTTAATATCCTTCTATGCAGAAGGTTATTCATATCAGAGCCGTGACCCACATCCAGCAGCATGGGGTCTTAGAGGATGTTAATTGGCTTCGGAGATTCATATCCAATCTCGGTAGGTGGCAGTCCACACAGATCAGGAATACATCAAGGCTCCTAATTAAACCATGACTTCAATTCTGGAGATACAGGTCTGTAATACATTGTGGTACTACAGCATTTTGTGATTCAGAAAGGGTTCAATGTCAGGCAAGTATGTATAACTTCTGCATGCGTCCACACACATCAGGATTATATATAGGCTCCTTATTAAAAACAAGGTTTCTGGACTGGAAATACAAGAGTAAAGCACTTTGTCATACTATAACATACTTTTGTGATTCAGAGCGGGTTCAATGTCAGGACGGTTTGTATATTTCATTGATGCCTTCCTCATTCGTACAGACAGATCAGGAATGAATCAAGGATAATTAGTAAAACAATTGAAAACGATTCTGGAGATAGAAGACATTTTCATATTGTAACATACTTTTGTGATTCAGAAGCGCTTCAATATTAGGCAAGTCAGTATAATGTTCCTTCAGAATTCATAATTTCACTGTTCATAACGTCACTTTCACTTAGTAGTCATTCAACTGACACTTTGTTTTCTCTCCACTTCCCTCGGGTCTTTCTGGTCTGCATAGCAATCACATACCAGGGGGGTGGCTGGCTTGTAGCTGCATCATGGCGTTCTCTTATATTTAATTATGCTGGGTCGAGGCAAGGTGAGCTGAAAAACGCTTCAGAGCTGGAGACGTTTCTCGTCAAAATCATCTCAGCGCGTCCGACTCTCCCTGGAAGAACAAAGGGCAGCTAGTGGTCGACGGCAACCTATTCCCTCATAATCAGTTTCTCAATGACTCTGCTTAGTGTGGAACGAAGGCAGCTGCCCATCTCTGACTATTTTCTCCAATGGGATTGACACCATTGGTCTGTGGTTATCGCCCGCTATAGAGCCAAAATGAATTCCTAGGGAGAAACCAAAGGAAGAGGCTCTCCAAAGCTACTTCACACACTGTTACACACCACTATTAAAGATCAGCGAATGAATCTTCTCCTTTCTCATCATCTTCAATTGTTCCGGCTACCCTGTCTTCCTTTCCATCTCCTCTAGATCTGCAGGAAAGTCTTCGTGGAGCCGCTGAAGCTGACAACCGTTGATTATCATACTTCCAGGCTGTCAATCAGTTCTCTCGTTGCACAGTGAGGAGTTGATTGCCTTCGTCTTGGGACACTACATAAAAACCCCCAGGGAGACATGTATTACTATATTACCGAGAATGTAAACTGCCGCAGATGACTGTGCCTTGATTTGAAATCAAGTGAGAATTGAAGATGTAAATCTGTTGCTTTGTAAAAAAAAAAAGTGTAAAAGCTGGTGTGGATACTAATTGTTGATTTAAGTTATGTTCAGGTTTACGTTAAAGCACAGTAATGGGGAAATGTAAGCTAAACATACTCCCCAACTAGCTTCCGTGTGATTAACATAGTTGTAGTATACACTGAGTGTGCAAAAGATGTTAAAGAACTGTTAAATCCACTTCAATCAGTGTAGATGAAGGAGATAGGTTAGAAGACAGATTTTTAAGCCTTGAGACAATTAAGACATGGATCGTGTATGTGTGCCATTCGGAGGGTGAATGGGCAAGACAAAATATTTAAATGCCTTTGAACTGGGTATGGTAATAGGTGCCAGGCGCAACGGTTTGAGTGTGCCAAGAACTGCAACGCTCCTGGGTTTATCACATTCAACAGTTTCCCATGTGTATCACGAATGGTCCACCACCCAGAGGACATCTACGCATCTTGACATAACTGTGGGAAGCAATGGAGTGAACATGGGCAAGCATTCTTTTTGGTATGCTTTCAACACATTGTAGAGTCCATGCCCCAACGAATTGTGGCTGTTCTGAGGGCTAAAGGGGTTGCAAATCAATATTAGGAAGATTTTCCTAATGTTTTGTACACTCAGTGAATACTCTCTGGATGTGATAATCACAAGATTCTGATGTACGATATCACTATTTCCCTTTTCTCTAGTGATGGAACTGTGAAGAGCCACCGACCTTGGTGTCAATCCTATAGAGTTCAGAGAGGGGCAGCTGCTCTTATTCCCTACTAAGCAGTCATTGAAAAACTGATTATGAGGGAATAGACCGGCATCACCCACGAGCTGCCCTTTCTCCTGCTAGGGAGAGTTGGACAATGAGATGAGTTTGACGTGGCACGCCTCCAGCTTCGGAGCGTTTTTCAGCTCACCTTCCCTAGACTGACCTTAATTAAATAAGACAGGACGTTATGATACAGCCCCCACCTGCAGATAAACTAGCGCAATGACAGACAGAGACAGAGAGCGTGTGTGCTGGACTGCACTGGTGGACCTTCCGAGTATCCTGCTCTACTAGAGAAAGAAAGAGAAAGAAAGGGAAACTGAGTAACAGTGGTATGTTGACTCTGTCTCTGTCCACAGAGTCACACAAATACAATGACAGTCTTTTACAGTGTTGTACATATTTATACACCAATTTACCCCACTTTCCACATTCCTCTGAGTGACAGATGATATTTCACTCATGCCGTTTCCTCTATTTCAAAGTTCTGACAGTATAAAGACATATAAATATTCAGATCATCTTTGGGGAGCTGTGCATTTAGAGCACTGTCAAAAGAGACACTTCAGCAAGCGGAAAATCATTGTAAATCATTGTAAATCATTGTATTTGAACCCCCCCGCTGTCTTCTCAGTCGAAATTGGATGTGAATCTCAGAAGCCAATTAACGTCTTCTCAGAAGGTGTCCTGCTGGTGTGGGTCATGGCTCTGAAAATCCCTCTACATAGAAGAATATTAAAAAGACAGATTGATCAAGAAGCAGGAAGTGGTAGGAAAATGTGACTCGTTTCAGGAAGCTAGGCATATGTCGCACGGCACTACTTCACAGGAGAGGCATTTGAATGTACATATATATTGTATGCCATCTGTAAATACAAATACAATTGTTAAATTACAAGCCTTGTTGGTTTAGCCACTAGGTTCAAGTTAGACAGGTGTGTCTGGGGTGATTACGGGCATCTATTGTGTTTCATGAACATATGTACATGTCTAGACAATAATGACCCATCCACTTAGCCAGATGTAGCTATGGAGTGGTTAATTCATTTCTTTCACATGACCCATCAATTTAGACAAGTGAGTCTGACTGCTTCAAGGTATCTATAGGTTTAAAGAATTTTCTTCCATCTGAAAACCAAAGGGTCATTATGTTGAATTGATCACAGTATACAGTACCAGTCAGAAGTTTGGAAGACTGCTTCCATCACGTGGACTGGGATATGTTTCGTATTGCGTCAGATAACAACATTGACGAATACGCTGATTCGGTGTGCGAGTTCATTAGAACGTGCGTTGAAGATGTCGTTCCCATAGCAACGATTAAAACATTCCCTAACCAGAAACCGTCGATTGATGGCAGCATTCGCGTGAAACTGAAAGCGCGAACCACTGCTTTTAATCAGGGCAAGGTGACTGGTAACATGACCGAATACAAACAGTGCAGCTATTTCCTCCGCAAGGCTATCAAACAAGCTAAGCGTCAGTACAGAGACAAAGTAGAATCTCAATTCAACGGCTCAGACACGAGGTATGTTGCAGGGTCTACAATCAATCACGGGCTACAAGAAGAAAACCAGCCCAGTCACGGACCAGGATGTCTTGCTCCCAGGCAGACTAACTAACTTTTTTGCCCGCTTTGTGGACAATACAGTGCCACTGACACGGCCTGCAACGAAACCATGCAGACTCTCCTTCACTGCAGCCGAGGTGAGTAAGACATTTAAACGTGTTAACCCTCGCAAGGCTGCAGGCCCAGACGGCATCCCCAGCCGCGCCCTCAAAGCATGCGCAGACCAGCTGGCCGGTGTGTTTACGGACATATTCAATCAATCCCTATACCAGTCTGCTCTTCCCACATGCTTCAAGAGGGCCACCATTGTTCCTGTTCCCAAGAAAGCTAAGGTAACTGAGCTAAACGACTACCGCCCCGTAGCACTCACTTCCGTCATCATGAAGTGCTTTGAGAGACTAGTCAAGGACCATATCACCTCCACCCTACCTGACACCCTAGACCCACTCCAATTTGCTTACCGCCCAAATAGGTCCACAGACGATGCAATCTCAACCACACTGCACACTGCCCTAACCCATCTGGACAAGAGGAATACCTATGTGAGAATGCTGTTCATCGACTACAGCTTGGCATTCAACACCATAGTACCCTCCAAGCTCGTCATCAAGCTTGAGACCCTGGGTCTCGACCCCGCCCTGTGCAACTGTGTACTGGACTTCCTGACGGGCCGCCCCCAGGTGGTGAGGGTACGCAACAACATCTCCACCCCGCTGATCCTCAACACTGGGGCCCCACAAGGGTGCGTTCTGAGCCCTCTCCTGTACTCCCTGTTCACCCACGACTGCATGGCCACGCACGCCTCCAACTCAATCATCAAGTTTGCGGACGACACAATAGTGGTAGGCTTGATTACCAACAACGACGAGACTCCCTCCTACAGGGAGGATGTGAGGGCCCTCGGAGTGTGGTGTCAGGAAAATAACCTCACACTCAAGGTCAACAAAACTAAGGAGATGATTGTGGACTTCAGGAAACAGCAGAGGGAACACCCCCCTATCCACATCGATGGAACAGTAGTGGAGAGGGTAGCAAGTTTTAAGTTCCTCGGCATACACATCACAGACAAACTGAATTGGTCCACTCACACAGACAGCATCGTGAAGAAGGCGCAGCAGCGCCTCTTCAACCTCAGGAGGCTGAAGAAATTTGGCTTGTCACCAAAAGCACTCACAAACTTCAACAGATGCACAATCGAGAGCATCCTGGCGGGCTGCATCACCGCCTGGTACGGCTCTGCCCACAACCGTAAGGCTCTCCAGAGGGTAGTGAGGTCTGCACAACGCATCACCGGGGGCAAACTTCCTGCCCTCCAGGACACCTACACCACCCGATGTTACAGGAAGGCCATAAAGATCATCAAGGACAACAACCACCCGAGCCACTGCCTGTTCACCACGCTATCATCCAGAAGGTGAGGTCAGTACAGGTGCATCAAAGCTGGGACCGAGAGACTGAAAAACAGCTTCTATCTCAAGGCCATCAGACTGTTAACCTCTTGCTCCTACCTGGCACGCAGGCGTCCCATCTAGACATCTGGAAATGCAAATGCGCTACGCTAAATGCTAATAGTACTAGTTAAAACTCAAACGTTCATTAAAATACACATGCAGGGTATTGAATTAAAGCTACACTCGTTGTGAATCCAGGCAACAAGTCCGATTTTTAAAATGCTTTTCGGCGAAAGCATGAGAAGCTATTATCTGATAGCATGTAACACCCCAAAAGACCCGCAGGGGACGTAAACAAAATAATTAGCATAGTCGTCGCTACACAAACCGCACAAATAAAATATAAAACATTCATTACCTTTGACCATCTTCTTTGTTGGCACTCCTAGATGTCCCATAATCACTATTGGGTCATTTTTTTTCGATTAAATCGGTCCATATATAGCCTAGATATCGATCTATGAAGATGGTGTGATAAACGAAAAAAAAATTGCGTCTTATAACGTAACGTCATTTTTTTAAATAAAAAAAGTTGACGATAAACTTTCACAAAACACTTCGAAATACTTTTGTAATGCAACTTTAGGTATTATTAAATGTTAATAAGCGATCAAATTGATCACGAGGCGAAGTATATTCTTTAGCTGTCCGTCTGGAAATAATGTCCGGGGAAATGCGTTGCCTTGCATCTGTTTGACCAAGAAACAAAGCCTAGGCAAATGACAAGACTCTAGACAACGTGTGGAAGCTGTAGGTATTGCAACCCCAGCCCCATTAAATGTGGTTCACCTTTATCAATGGGTTCAAGTCGCGCATGGATATATTTTCCCATTTTCAGTGATCAGATTTTCCTGCACTTTTCGATGAAACGCACGTTCTGTTCTGATATAACCAGTTTTAGAAACGTCTGAGTGTTTTCTATCCACACATACTAATAATATGCATATACTATATTCCTGGCATGAGTAGCAGGGCGCTGAAATGTTGCGCAATTTTTAACATAATGTTAGAAAAAGTAGGGGGTAGGATTAACAGGTTAAACAGCCACCACTAACATTGAGTGGCTGCTGCCAACACACTGACACTGACACTGACTCAACTCCGACCACTTTAATAATGGGAATTGATGGGAAATTATGTAAAATATATCACTAGCCACGTTAAACAATGCTACCTAATATAATGTTACATACCCTACATTATTAATCTCATATGCATACGTATATACTGTACTCTATATCATCTACTGCATCCTTATGTAATACATGTATCACTAGCCACTTTAACTATGCCACTTTGTTTACATACTCATCTCATATGTATATACTGTACTCGATATCATGTACTGTATCTTGCCTATGCTGCTCTGTACCATCACTCATTCATATATCTTTATGTACATATTCTTTATCACCTTACACTGTGTATAAGACAGTAGTTTTAGAATTGTTAGTTAGATTACTTGTTGGTTATTACTGCATTGTCGGAACTAGAAGCACAAGCATTTCGCTACACTCGCATTAACATCTGCTAACCATGTGTATGTGACAAATAAAATTTGATTTGATTTGTTTTGGAGATTAAGGTGCACTTCCCATTGTGTTTGCCGTTTAACATGTTAACTTTTTGCCAAGAGGTTTTGGGGTTTGGATCTGTGTTTGGTTCTTGATAAAAAAAATCTTACCCAGTGGTTTTCTCTTTCTCGAGCCAGTAATGTTCTTATTTTAGTTTGTAGCTGCTTTTTGTTTCCTCAGAGCTGTACATGAACTCTCTTCTTGGAATCCATTACAGCTGGATGAGGCAAAGAATGGAAGGAGAAAAGAGATCTGGGACATTTGAATTGGCATTGGGGTTAAACTGAGGACTCTGGCAGCAAGGACAATCTATCCCTGCCCCCACCCTCTGGCCCAGGGTTCAGAATCACAGGGGGACACATCAGTTTTCTTAAGGAAGGTAACTAAATAGGTAACTAAATATGTGTCTATACTTTGCATCTAGGTTTCTCACTCGTGGGTGCACAAATTGGGATTTGTGGGCGGGGAATGGGCAGGGTATATGCTAATTAGAGATTAGCATATCAATATAGTGTATTATTAGTATAGTATTTTCTTGAGGGTATGAGGATGTTAACCATGATTTATTTATCTTATTCAATGCAAGATTTCCAGCTTTCCTCCATGCAGTGTTAATTCCACCAATGAAAACAGGGATGAAAATATTTGTCAAACACCTATTTTTTTCAGTGGCAATTGATGAGATGACAACTTACTAAATAGACCAAGAAAAACTAACTAAACAAAATTGTATTTTCATTTCGGTTGACGAAAACAAGATGGGACAAAATAGAGAGATTGAGAGCTTTTCAGTGTTAATTGTTTGGTTGAATTACCAGGCTTTCTCATTGCAATATTGCAATGCTGTTATTGGAATTTAAAACCATGCACAGGTCATTCCGAAGTCACCTCTATCCCTGGAAACTGTTCTCCAATCTGGCGGCAACAGATCATTGATAAGGCACATGCCATTGCTACAAGCTTCATGTGACCTTTATTTAGGTAGGCAAGCCAGTTAAGTGACTCCCCATCCCGCATGAGGGAGCGTAATCATTGACTGACACTAATTAGCATAACGCAACTGACATAAATATCGCTAGAAAATATTCCTATTCACGAAGATCACAAGTGAAATATATTGAGACACGGCTTAGCCTTTTGTTAATCACACTGTCATCTCAGATTTTAAAATATGCTTTACAGCCAAAGCTAGACAAGCATTTGTGTAAGTTTATCGATAGCCTAGCATAGCATTTTGTCCAGCTAGCAGCAGGTAACTTGGTCACGGAAATCAGAAAAGCAATCAAATTAAATTGTTTACCTTTGATGAGCTTCGGATGTTTTCACTGTTCCTTTTTTTCAAAAAATATTATTTTTGTAGGCTTGTTCTTCACGTTTGGCTGAGAAATCACCTGGAAATTGCAGTCACGAAAACCCGAAAAACATTCCAAATTAGCTCCATAATATCGACATAAACATGGCAAACGTTGTTTATAATCAATCCTCAAGGTGTTTTTCAAATATCTATTCGATAATATATCCACCGGGACAATTGGTTTTTCAGTAGGACCGATTGGAATAATGGCTACCTCTGTATTTTACGCGAGAATCACCCTGGGAGCCATCAGGTGACCAGTTGCGCAATGTGGCCGCTTATGGGTATTCTTCAACATAAATGCGTAAAACTACGTCACAATGCTGTAGACACCTTGGGGAATACGGAGAAAAAGTAATCTGGTTGATAGCCCATTCACTGCTCAATAGGGACACATTGGAACGCATCGCTTTCAAAACATGAGGCACTTCCGGATTGGATTTTTCTCAGGCTTTCTCCTGCAATATTTATTTTTCTTTTACCTTTATTTAACCAGGCAAGTCAGTCAATTCTTATTTTCAATGACGGCCTAGGAACAAGTGGGTTAACTGCCTGTGTTCAGGGGCAGAACGACAGATTTGAACCTTGTCAGCTCGGGGGTTTGAACTTGCAACCTTCCGGTTACTAGTCCAACGCTCTAACCCCTGCCGCCCCAATATCAGTTCTGTTATACTCACAGACAATATTTTTACAGTTTTGGAAACTTTAGAGTGTTTTCTATCCTAAGCTGTCAATTACATGCATATTCTAGCATCTTGTCCCGACAAAATATCCCGTTCACTACGGGAACGTTATTTTTCCAACAATGAAAATACTGCCCCCTAGTCAAGAAAGGTTTTAAGAACACATTCTTATTTACAACGACGGCCTACCCCAGCCAAACCCAGACGACACTGGGCCAATTGTGCGCTGTCCTATGGGACTCCCAATCACGGCTGGATGTGACACAGCCTGGATTCAAACCAGGGAATATAGTAACGCCTCAAGTACTGAAATGCAGTGCCTTAGACCGCTGCACCACTCGGGAGCCCAAAACTTATCGTGTAGATTCAAAGAAGACAGAATGGAACACATCCACAGAAGAAGACAGCGTTTGCACCCACAAGTTGATGTGGAAAAATAACATCAAATGACATCTGAATGCACATCATCCCAAGATACACACTCAGGTAATGACAGCTAGTGTTTTGCCACTACTTATGACCCTTTGAATTGGCTGTGCAAGTAAATGTTTTAATTAGTCGCATCAGTGAGTGCTGAACATTCATTACATGGTCACATTACCAAGGTTATTAGAGTGAAAAAAACTTGAATCTAAAGTAGAAACAAAATTGGAAAAGCTATTTAGTAAACTTAAATAAAAAATAAAAAACAATTGTAAAACTAAAACTATACTGAAACTATGATTTTTGACTGCAAAATTAACAAAAAATTATATACAAAATCAGAGCATTTTTTAAAAATCTATTGATAGGTGTTGAAAAGGTGATTGGTAGAGTGCTGTAGAGATGGGTGTCCTTCTGGAAGGTTCTCCCATCTCCACAGAGGAACTCTGGAGCTCTGTCAGAGTGACCATCGGGGTTCTTGGTCAGACCAACTCCACCGATTGCTCAGTTTGGCCGGGAGGCCAGCTCTAGGAAGAGTCTTGGTGGTTCCACCCATCTTCCATTTAAGAATGATGGAAGACACTGTGTTCTTTTGGACCTTCAACACTACATTGGTCAAGTAGGCATCCAGTTCATCCCGTGGTACCTTACTGAAGCCTGGAATAGCCTTGTAGCTGGGCACTGTGTCGTCCATAAACACAATGTGACGTGGATCAAACAGGGCAGGCTCTATCTGACATGTACTTTGTATGGTTTTTCCACTGCATTGCTGTATGTCTCTTCAGCAGTGCTCAAGATGTTTGTTTTCACAGCAAAGGGCAAATTGTAAACTGCATAAAAGTAGTCCTCTAAATAGTCAAATATCTTTTTTAAATATCTGCTCTGGAAGATGTCGAGAAGCTGCAGGAGGACTTTGCACCTGTCTGCCATGATGTTCAGCTGAATCTGCAGCGACTGAATCAGCGTCACTACTCCCGCCGAAGTCGGTCCCTCTCCTTGTTCGGGCGGCATTCGGCGGTCGACCCTTCATTTTCCTTGGTCTTGTTTGTCCACACACCTGGTTTACATCCCCCTCGTTACTCTACGTGTATATTATCCTCTGTTCCCCCCCATGTCTGTGTGTGGTATTGTTCTTTCGTTACGTGTGTGACGCTACAGGCTTGTTTTGCGCCGGGTTTTGTGTTAACCCGTGGATTTGTAACATTTTGTGTGATTTGGGCCAGAGTGTTGTGACGCAGTTGCGGCCGGCTGTTTCCCTCTGCCTGAATAAAGTGTGCCTGTTCACTTATCTCTGCTCTCCTGCTCCTGACTTCCTTCGAGCAGTTGCGCACGCTCTGACAATCAGCTCTTGGTCTTGTAGCATCTCGTGGAGTTTCTCTACAGACTGTGGTGCACTTCGGCCACACACCTGTGAATGATACAGAAATAAAAAGAGGAACATAGGAAATATGACTCATACTCACTGTGAAATGACATCACGGCTTTCTGCATAATTACAATGATATTAAATGACATAAGCAATTGTAGAATGCACGTAGATTTAAATCATACCTGTATTTCGATCTCTACGAACCCCTTGTAGAGGCCAAACTGCTCTGAGTGGTACCGCACTGCTGAGAACCATGAGGTCCAGCATGTTGCACATGAATAGGGAGCCACAGTTGCTCTCTTCCACCCTGGCAGTTTGGTGGTGAGGATGGTAAGGTTTCTTTTTTTCCGTGCCCCTGCCTGGTAAAACATCTGGGAAAAAAACTTTGCATGAGTGCGTGACGTGAGCCATGTATGCTATGTGCAGGGAGTTGGGGAACAATGATTGAAGTGCCGCTTTGTAGCCTTTCCTCGTGTACTCTCTGTGTCAAAGACAATGACATCATCATTGACATTTCCCCACCGCCATGGAAACTGTTGAATGGGTTGCACTGCTCCAGAAACACTGTCTCTGCGAGGTAGAATTCTCCCCGAGGTGTCCTTTTCGAGTGGTGCCATGAGGATGTTTAGTACATATGTTCCTACAACATCTGGAGTTTCATCAAAAATGACTGTCACTAGTTTCCCTGCAAGATGCTGCTTGAGTTCTTCCCTCACCTTTTCAGGTAGCCATCTCCCAAGTACTTGTCCTGTAGCTGGTGGCACCTCCTTTGATGACTTTCTCCTTCAGAAACTGCCTCATTGGGGGGGGATCACTTTTGGGAAAGGGGGCATGTTGACATGCTGTGCAAGTGCATAGCAAATCTGAAAGGTAACAATTGCACCAATTAATTTGAAAAATACATAGATCCGGGGGTGTCATAATCCAGTCACACGTTCACTCACACACACTTCTCCTCTCCATCAGGCATGGGGCTTACTATCAACATGAGATGCACCTCCCATTCCCACTCACACTCTCTCTCAATTCAATGAAACTCAAGGCACTTTATTGGCATAGGAAACAAATAAATGGTTATAGTACAAAAGGGAAAATAAATCAACATAAATATGGGTTGTATTTACAATTGTGTTTGTTCTTCCCTGGTTGACCTTTTCTTGTGACAACAGGTCACAAATATTGCTGCTGTGATTGCACACTGTGTTATTTCACCCAATAGATATGGGAGTTTATCAAAATCGGGTTTGTTTTCTAATTCTTTGTGGGTCTGTGCAATCTGAGGGAAAAATGTGTCACAATTATGGTCATACATTTGGCAAAGTGCAGCTCAGTTTCCACCTCATTTAGTGGGCAGTGTGCTCTTGAGAGCCAGGTCTGCCTACGGCAGCCTTTCTCAATAGCAGGGCTATGCTCACTGAGTCTGTACATAGGCAAAGCTTTCCTTAAGTTTTATGCTGTACACAGAGGATATTTTGGTGTTGGTCCCACTTTGTGAATTCTTGGTTGGTGAGCGGATCCCAGTCCTCACAACCATAAAGGCCCTTTTATCCCCTCAAGGCTCCCATTATGACATTATTAGCCTAATAATTATATTTCTGCAAAAAAGATATATATCTTTTTTTAAATTAGACAGGCCCACTGTTCTAAAGATGGACCGGCCCATCTGACATTTGCCCTAACTGCCTTATGGCCAGTCTGTTTCTGCTCCCAGGTACTAGTTGCAAAAAGTCGAGAAAAAGAAAAACATATGTTGCTCATTATATGATGCATCCCTACAGCAGGGCTATAGACACTGTTAGATAACATTTTTAGCCTGTGACCTGGCCCTTGTGGAGTGGATCATTTTCGAGCAAAAACATCACAGCCCATATATATATGAATGATATGCATCTCATTAGTTGTAATTACTTTATGCCAGAAGCTTCGGGAAAACACATTCTGTTTGACATCAGTGTCAACATTTACTTAATGAGTTTGATAATTAGCCTCTTCTTGTTTGCGAGGAGGCATGACATTGAGTGCGGGATTTTTTTTCAACTTCATGGTATCTGTTTAATTTGCATGTATTATATGGATGTTAGGTAAAAACAATGATGTGATGGTAGTGATGATAGTCTCTCAAATTTCTTCTGTAATTTGTGGGAAAGGGTTACACTTGTTTAATCAGTGATTTGTGTCCATATATTTTCACATCAAACATAGCGTACACACTTAGACAAACACCAGTACATACATTCACATTGTTGTATGTATAAATCATATAAGTACATACAACAAAAGCAAATGTGGGACTATCTATCTCTCTGCTTTGTTTGTTAGCATCTAGCATTGTTAGCATCTTGTCGCAGAAACGTGATTAACTCACACGGCAACAGCGCCTGAGGGAAGGTCACCCACCAGTGATCCATCATTTGGTGCAACAGAAGAAGACTGGGTTCATGTTGGCTTGGTATTTATTATTCATGCACCGTTTATGAGAATGGCCTGCGAGAGGAGAGGAGAAGAATATAAAGCCTTCCATCACTCTCACTCATCCCTCGCTCTTCCTCTATCAGTTCTCTCTGAGGGGATTTTACCCTTGGAGTTGCCTTTAGGTTCATCAATACATTGACATCTTAGAACTGAGAATTCTCCCTGAGAAACCTGCTTCCTCCTCGTTTCTTCTTTCTGGCATTTCCTGACTGTTTGAATGGAGAGAAGGAATTAGGTAGTGTGGGGGTTAGTGCTCTGTTAACTGGATTTAAGAGAAGAGAAGAGTGGTTCAAATGCATCTGGTCAGAAACAGTTTTGGAATAGAGTTTAATGTTTTAAAAGCTGTGTCTCACAGTAAGTTCAATTAACACATTTTCAGAGATTACCCGAATCAGTGTTTGAGGGATGCTGGAAATACTATTTCCATTACAGCGAGGGAGTGAGATCAGCCGACCCCTGCCTGTCTGCTAACTGCTGAGTTCACTTGGCTGGGAAGATGGGTTTCCGGTGTTAACTCTCCTTTCATACACTGCCAAGAAACAGAATAAACACGTTGTGCACAAGTTTGCTGTACAACCTGTCTGAACAGCTTAATATTCTAATCTGGAATTCCTGCGATGACAATATCGGGATGGAAAAAGGACAGTGGGTAGCGGCAGTTATTCATCCCTTTTCTGGATACAACCTCACCTCTCTACAGCACCGACAGATGAGTTGAAAGAGGGAGTGAAGACCAAAGGAGGAGAGAAGTCAGTGATGTTGGAGGAGGGAGGTTTCGCCTGGTGATGTAACATAGAGCGACCCCGCCCACTCGCTCTGCATCTCCACACCTTTCTCCATTTCCTCCTTCGCCGTGCGTCACTCTTTGATCTGGTCAGACTAAATGAGATGTTCTGCTTTTCCCACCGAAGCTGTGCCACCCGCACTCCTGCCACAGCCATAATCTAACTCCACATCAGAGGGAGCTGGGTGCAATCTGAGCTTCATCAGAGGGTAGGCCTACATGTGCTTCAGTTTCTGAGAATCTGTGTTGTTTTGGTCCCTGTAGTTTTGGGGAAATTGTAGGATGACTAGGGACACGTACACTAATGTAAGAGGAGATACAATGTGGAGGAAACATGTGGAGCGGATGTGAACCAGCTAATTAGAACTAGGTAGCATCAGGCTTTCACGTCTGGAGCCGTAAAATAGCTTGACTATCATGAGTCACAGGTATTGTCTGGGACGCAGGGTGCATTGTGGGTACACAATCCCGGAGTGGTTAGTATGGAGAAGGACACCCTCAGCACAAACAAGCGCACCTCCAACATTACCAGGAGTCTGTTGTTTGTCTCCTGCAATTCAAAACTAGACCCATGAAGGACAGCATCCTATTCATGATGTTACACCTGACTCGCTACAGTCTTGGGAGTTTGATGTCCATAGACCCTGTGTGCTATTAGCTCCATTTAATTTGCACCGAGGGGAACGTTTATGTACACCCGCACTATCTCCCCCTGACCCCCCATACAAGGAGTCAAGGTTGTTCTGCTTTAGCATTGATATAATGCAGCTGGACCATGAAATGTGACATACTCTTACTGTTGGAGCTTTAACCGACCTTCACATCCCCCAGGGGGGTTGACATTATCCTTTTACCATTTGCATATCTCCAAGAACAGAGTGGAAAAAATACACATATTTCTGTCTCTGAGATCATGGTCCGTCCCTTATTCAACCAAGGCAGAAAAGAGATGTCCCTGAACAGTATAATCATCTTAGCACTCCTCTTCATCTGGAGACGCTCCACTTTGAGCATTCTCTTTGAATATCAATGTCATTCGAAGCAGTGTATTTTCTGTACAGCTAATTGAAACACTCTCCACCCTGACCAGGAAGTGTGAACTATGGAGAGCCTTGAGGGCCATAATAAAGGAAGACCTCTGAAACCTGACGAGTGATTGACGTATCAAGGTCAGCTACTGTACCGCTTCGCAGCCCCTAACCTGCAACTCCAAGGCTGTCCCGAATGGCACCCTATTCCCTATATAGTGCATTACTGTTGAACAGAGCCCTATGGGACCTGGACTAAAGTAGTGCAATATATATTGGGAATAGAGTGCCATTTAGTACGCATCGCCAGACTACAGATAAGTCTTGGAGGAATGGAGGGATTCCCACACACAAAAAAAGAACAGTCACAATTTTCTCAGTTTCTCTCAATTTTCGCCATCTGGTCATGGGCAGACATCACGTCACTTTATTGTTGCTTTTTTTGTGCTGAAGTCACTGTCTCTCTCCCGTCTGTTAAAATATAGTCCCTGTTTCCTAGATGCGGTCATTGTTACATGTCACGGCCCCTTTCTCAATTCTCGTGACAAATATACTAGGGGATTATTTCACTATGAAATCATGTCCCATAGTTCTGCAAGAGCACCTCAATTATGTTCCTCTTTGGTGAATTTGCTCTCTATCCATCTACCGTATCCATCCATCAACATCAAAATGGAGGAGGAGTCATACCAAGGGTAATAGGTATCTGTCCAGGTGCCTGCCTGATTGTTAAAATACTCATTTATTTAATTCAGTTGCTGCCACTGACTGAGGTGTGTGTGAGCCAACCAGGAATCTGCCGAGTTAGCTATTCCCCAAAATTACATTTTGTTTGGTTGAGGCCTTTGGCTTGTTCTATCCTGCCATGAATGCTTTTAGGTTTGTGGTGAAGATGCTTGAAAGTGTTATCACTGCAAATTCCACATCCCATCCCATATACACACTCTACTTTGACACTTCCACACACATTCACATACACTACATACACACACACAGGCATAACGACACAACAAAAAACACACATTCGGAAAGTAATCAGACCAGTTGACTTTTTCCACATTTTGTTACATTGCAGCCTTATCCTAAAATGTATTAAATTGTTTCTTTCTCATCAATCTACACACAATAGTTTTTAGAAATGTTTGCAAAAGTGTAAAAATATATATTTTTATAACACATTTACGTAAGGATTCAGACCCTTTTCTCAGTGCTTTGTTGAAGGACCTTTGTAGGATATTACAGACTAGATTATTCCTGAGTAGGATGCTACAAGCTTGGCACACCTGTATTTGGGGAGTTTCTCCCATTCTTCTCTGCAGATCCTCTCAGGTTGATCAGTAGCATCGCTGCACAACTATTTTCAGGTCTCACCAGAGATGTTCAATCGTATTCAAGTCCGGGCTCTGGCAGGGCCACTCAAGGACATTCAGAGATTTGTCCTGAAGCCACTCCTGCGTTGTTTTGGCTGTGCGCTTAAAAGTCTTTGCCCTGTTGGAAGGTGAACCTTCGCCCTAGTCTGAGGTCCTGAAACATTCATGGTATTTAGCTTGCTGTTGCTGGCTAATTTGTCAAGGGATATAAACTTTGGGTTTGTTATTTTACATGAAATGTAGAAGGTCCTTTGTAGAATTTTGACCCATTTTGAGTCACACAATCGTGTGTTCTCTACTCCAACAATTCATCCACAGATAAAAGGGGAAACCTAGTTAGTTTCTAGTAATCTCTCCTCCTTCATGTCTTCTTCTTTTTCTGTGGACTTTAAGGTGCATTACCACCACCAACTGGACTGGAGTGTGGACCTCAGTTCACATTTCATCACACACAAGGGTATATTTCTGTCTGTAATAAAGCTCTTTTTTGGGGGGAAAAAAATATTCTGATTGGCTGCGCCTGGCTCTCCAGTGGGTGGGCCTGGCTGACAACTCAGTGGGCCTATGCCCTCCCAGGCACACCCCATGGCCCAGTCATGTGAAATCCATAGCTTCGGGCCTAATGAATTAATTTCAATTGACTGATTTCCTTAAATGAACTGTAACTCAGTAAAATCTTAGAAATTGTTGCATGCTGCATTTATATTTGTGTCCAGTACAGTTCCACCGGAGGACTCAGAAATCTGCCGTGACTTAATTACAGTTAAATGAGGAGCTATGAGTTCATATTTACACATTGTTGGTGCACACCTCCATATGCACTGACAAATTGGTACAAGGAAGATAAATGTAGGTGCAACCAGACCGTATCTTATCCGCATTTTTAAGGAGATGTCATATTAACATTGGAGAAAAGTCTGAACATTTCTGTGATTCACATATAGGCCTTATACCTGGGTAACTAGTGTAATGACCTATGTAACTATTACATAATAAGCTAGTAAGCACATGGAGTTATTAAGAAGTACTTGATACAATATACTCTGTGTTCCTGTCAATACCGTTAAAGCCAGGCAATATTACAGGTCCGGACGACAGTACTTCATGTCTTCAGGAAGGTGACAAGCCTAATTCTAGCATTTTCCCGTAGAGGTAAAAAAAAAAAAAAGCCTGTCCACGAAACCTAACAGTAGCACGTGTACATGTTCCACTTCTTGGAGGTCAGAAGTAGCAGTGGTGAGTAATATACAATTATCTGCACTTACACACCTAATGCAATGTCATGACACATCATTCCCTTGCAGTTAGGGCTTTGACAGCACAAAGTAACACCAGCGTGATGACAGAGATGGAAGAATACCAGAAAGAACACAGCAGAGGATCTATTTGCCTCCTGCCTCCTGCCTCCCTCCTCCTGCCTCCCTCCTCCTGCCTCCTGGTAAAGAGCTCTGCAGAGGAGAGAGAAAGGGAAGAACAGATGCGACCTCGGGTAGGAGGTAAGCAGGGGAGGAGGGCGGTGGTGGTGATAACACAGGGGCATCTTGGTCCTGCTCCAGGTCACTGCAGATGGTTGAGGGAACAAGGGATGATGCGGCACAACGAGGAGCCAATCAGAGCTGAGCAGACTGCGGGGTTCCAGCCCTCAGCAGGGATGTTATCAGTGATGGACACTTCAACGTCAGAGCTGGATTAGAACAATACATATTGGGACACATCGAACGACAGTGCAAAAGTGGGTTGATATTGTCAGAATATAGGGTGTGACTGTCATTTTCGGACAGCTTAATTCAAAACCCTACTTAGTCAGGCCCTGTTTACTCTGATTCAATTTTTAGTACTGAATGTTGGTTCATGGTATCAACTAAAGGCTCCCGAATGACGCTGCGGTCTAAGGCACTGCATCTCAGTGCAAGAGGTGTCACTGCATTCCCTGGTTCAAATCCATGCTGCATCACATCTGGCTGTGATCGAGAGTCCCATAGGGTAGCACACAATTGGCACAGCGTTGGCTGGGGTAGGCCGTCATAGTAAATACAAATTTGTTCTTAACTGACTTGCCTAGTTAAATAAAGGGGATGCTGTATCAGGAACCATTTCCTTTTGTGTGCGGATTTGATTTACATAAGCTATCTGTTTTATCTAGCCTACTTGGTTGACTGTTGGTGGAGAATAAGCACGATTAACTGCATAGGCCAACATTCACTGAAATTAATGAGGATGCCACTGTGAGACATGCAAATGGAGACTGACCTCTGTATGATGGCAGCGCGGAGACGGAACACACACATCACATTCATCATGTGCGAGAGTTCATTTGCATATCTTTATTGGCTGTATTTGTCAAACCGGCAGAATCCATGACTTCGATGTGACACTGCATTCTTTAATAATGGTCTACACGGGGTGGAATATTTCATGAGCACAGACGTCTCCGAAGGCCTCCGAGGCAGAAGTGCCACCGTGGATCGTATTTCAGTCCCTTCAAATGAGAAACTCAACTACTAATATGCGCCTGTGGCCGATGAAGCTGCAGGTCTAGGGGGTTCTCTGCAAAGACTATTCCGACAATTTAACTGGCAAACACCTGTAGCCATTCCCTAATAATAAACAGTCATAATTCCATCGCTGAGCTCATCTGACAGAGTAATTCCAACTTGAGAAATTGTCTTTTAATAGGAGAACAATTTCTCCATTGTTTTAGCCATGCTGGGTTTTCCACAGTAAGCATGGTTAGAATCAACAGATCTGCCTCCCGGGACCTTATGGGGCATCGAATGGCGATGTGAGAATGGAGATGTGCTATCCTTTGCCTGCAGGCCCTTCTACCACCTTGGCTTCGGCCCACTCACTCCACAGCAGTCCAACACCCCATTCGCAACGTTCGCCTCCGTTGCAGGGCCAGAGAACAACTTGACCGAACCAGCAGCGTTCAATGCAGCATGACGGCTTTTTCAGGAAGTGGCAATCAAGGGAAGGGAGGGAAACAGGAGGGCATTGGGAGAAGGAGAACCCTCGCGGGGTTTATGCGTGTGGAGACTGGTGGAGACTGACAAGGCATGAGGAGGAGGGGGAGAATGTTTGTTCGCCTCAAACCAACTGTGTGAAAGGCCACTTCCAATTTTCTCTGTTCAATAGAGTGCTGATTTAAAAATAACACTGGATCATTTTGGCATTTTTCCACAAATCCATTTGCAGTAGTTTTCCACGTGACACAGTTTAACAGTGCTCGTGATATTGGCAATAAGATGCAAGCTGTAATCATAAAGCCAACAAAGTGCAATCATACAGTCATATTCAATTCAATACAACTTTATTAATCCCGAAGACTACTAAAGGAAAATCTCCTCTTTGGCCATTTCTCAGCCTCTGTTAGCTCCTCCAGATGCTGCTGGAAGTGGTGTTGGGGGGCCAGTAGGAGGCACTCTTTCCTCTGGTCTAAAAAATATCCCAATATCCCAGGGCAGTGTTTGGGGACACTGCCCTGTGTAGGGTGCCGTCTTTCAGATGGAACATTAAACGAATGTCCTGACTCTCTGAGGTCATTAAATATCCCATGGCACTTATTTTAAGAGTAGGGGTGTTAACCCCGGTGTCCTGGCTAAATTCCCAATCTGGCCCTCAAACCATCACAGTCACTTAACAATCCCCGGTTTACAATTGGCTCATTCATCCCCCTCCTCTCCCCTGTAACTATTCCCCAGGTCGTTGCTGTAAATGAGAACGTGTTCTCAATCAACTTACCTGGTAAAATAACAGATAACTGCAATTATATGGATCATCCCAAATCACAGTGATGAATAGCAGCTTCCTCTGTGTTCCTGCTGGAGGCCGCTGCCTCTGTGTGAAGTCATTAGTCCTGATGGATCCTGCTGCAGATCCCCGAGTCGGCCTGAAGCTAATACGCCTCAAACACATCTACAGACTGCAACGCTGTCCAATCACCTCACAATGGAGCCCAATGAGTCTCGACGGTAGGCCTTTTCAACACGGTTGTCAGTACTCGTTTTTGCTGTCATAATGTGTTCACCTTGATCAATAAAACCGATAACTTCATTTGCATTTCTTCCAGGCGAATCCAGCTAACACGTGAACCCAACCTGCGTCGTACACTAGACCAATGAAACGAGAGAGAGTTCGAACCGTTGAGAGTCCCTTGGAATTACAGCATCCGTCCGGTAAATCGTTTGAGTAGGAGCAAGAAGGTTATCCCTTCTCGTCTCTCATCTCTTTAATCACTGAGTATGGTTACATGCACACAATAATGTGATTATTGTGGATAGTCAGATGAAAATGTTTACCTGCTTTGCAAGAGGAACACTTTCCCTAAGAATCCTGTTTACATGGGCACATCTGAAATCATCTGATGGCACTGTGATACAAGCAGACAATCGCCAATCAAAATAAACGTTCTACCACAGCGACCATGTTGTTTCTGGGAAGCACACAATATTTGATTCTGAGTTCGGACATATGAAGTTTGTATGTTTAAACGCCAATTAAGATAAGCAGAATAAGGTGCTACCATAACTACTGCATAACCTGCCTACTGACATAATCAGTTGAATATCAAATGATTACTACGCATGTAAACGTACTCACTGAGTGTCTCACTGCAGTATTTCAAGGATCAGCTCTATTTCATAACAAGGCAGAAACCTGGCGGCCACATTCCACACACACACATGCACATGCACATGCACATGCACACACACTCTGTATCAAACCATCTATTGGTGTTTCAGCATCTCTGGGTTAGTGACCACCTGCCATATTGGCTGCCAAATAAACATCACAATTTGACACATTTCTGCACAGTACCATAACTAAATGTAAATCGTGTTGTATAGGGGTGTGTGTGTGTACGTGTGTGTGTGTACGAGTATGTGTGTGTGTAACCTCATTGTTATTACAGTAAGGGGCTCCATCCCAGACTTCTGCTCAGGAATGTCATTATTCACGCTGTCTGGCCATGGAACTCCCAGACTGAAGTTTATTTCTCCACCACAAACACAATGACTCTGCTTTGTTCTTGCAGAAGCCCAGTCTGCCTTCGCAGCAGGGTTTAACCATGCATTTTAAAACCTAGATTTACATCAGACTGCAGTAAATAAAAAAACAACTGATAATGCCCATGAGCTGGAGTCAGTGTGATGGAAATATTGGCCTCCATTCATCAAAGTGAAATCGTCCCCCATTAGTTAAGTGCCCGGTTCAATATCCTAATAGTCTCTTAATGTCAATTCATTTGTAGTAAACAAACTGCATCCCTTCAACCGTGGCCAGATGTATAACCTTAGATGTATCAATGCTGTGGTTGAGCAAGATTGGAGGAAGAATCATGTTGGACCAATCAAATAGAGTCATACCTTTTACAGGCCTGAAAGAAACCATTATGATGCAGGGTTACATCAGATTCACAGCTGGAACAGACCATTGTGGAATGTGGAATACCAACCACTAGCCCTGTTAAAGGAAAGCATTTCCTCTCAATGGCCCAGTTAATCTAAACTACCAGTTCACGCTTCACCACACCCAAAGGTCTGCTTTTCTTTCTTCTCCCTAATGGTTAAATGTAGGATTTGGGGATGGTAAACTGGTCCTATAGCTTAGCATATGGGATAATACAATCTGCAATGTTTTCAGTGCTGTCCTGCTCCTATAATTGAAGAGTATAGATGCTCCGGGGGGGGGGCACAGATCTAAGGTCAGTTTTGGATTTCCCCGAATGATTTAAGGTCAGAATAAGCAAGCTGATCCTGGATCTGTGCCTAAGGCATCTACGACCCGGAGGCTCTGAAGGGGGCTTAGCTTCCCTGAGCTGTTATTAAAGTGATGCAGTTCTGTAATCAAGGCAGTTCATTCAGGCCCTACCGTTATCCCTGGCTGGGGCTGTCCTGATAAGTGAACCTACCATTATCCCTGGCTGGGGCTGTCCTGATAAGTGAACCTACCATTATCCCTGGCTGGGGCTGTCCTGATAAGTGAACCTACCATTATCCCTGGCTGGGGCTGTCCTGATAAGTGAACCTACCATTATCCCTGGCTGGGGCTGTCCTGATAAGTGAACCTACCATTATCCCTGGCTGGGGCTGTCCTGATGAGTGAACCTACCATTATCCCTGGCTGGGGCTGTCCTGATAAGTGAACCTACCATTATCCCTGGCTGGGGCTGTCCTGATAAGTGAACCTACCATTATCCCTGGCTGGGGATGTCCTGATAAGTGAACCTACCATTATCCCTGGCTGGGGCTGTCCTGATAAGTGAACCTACCATTATCCCTGGCTGGGGCTGTCCTGATAAGTGAACCTACCATTATCCCTGGCTGGGGCTGTCCTGATAAGTGAACCTACCATTATCCCTGGCTGGGGCTGTCCTGATGAGTGAACCTACCATTATCCCTGGCTGGGGCTGTCCTGATAAGTGAACCTACCATTATCCCTGGCTGGGGCTGTCCTGATAAGTGAACCTACCATTATCCCTGGCTGGGGCTGTCCTGATGAGTGAACCTACCATTATCCCTGGCTGGGGCAGTCCTGATAAGTGAACCTACCATTATCCCTGGCTGGGGCTGTCCTGATGAGTGAACCTACCATTATCCCTGGCTGGGGCAGTCCTGATAAGTGAACCTACCATTATCCCTGACTGGGGCTGTCCTGATAAGTGAACCTACCATTATCCCTGGCTGGGGCTGTCCTGATGAGTGAACCTACCATTATCCCTGGCTGGGGCTGCCCTGATGAGTGAACCTACCATTATCCCTGGCTGGGGCTGTCCTGATAAGTGAACCTACCATTATCCCTGGCTGGGGCTGTCCTGATGAGTGAACCTACCATTATCCCTGGCTGGGGCTGTCCTAATGAGTGAACCTACCATTATCCCTGGCTGGGGCTGTCCTGATGAGTGAACCTACCATTATCCCTGGCTGGGGCTGTCCTGATGAGTGAACCTACCATTATCCCTGGCTGGGGCTGTCCTGATGAGTGCATTTGTGCTTAGATGGTGAAAAATGAGAGGCAACTTCACTGGAGTTCAATCGGAAAGGTCACTTCAGAAAATTAGGACTGAATTCTGCCTCAAGCTGAGTGATTTGAGTGTTTCTGTGGGTAGGTTTCCATCTAATTGGCGACAGATTTTAATGCAAATATTCAAAAATCTGCACAAAGAAAATATGCACATTTTCCTACAAGTGGTGTGTTTCTACCAAAATCAGTATGTGATGACATAGTGCACACAAAATGTAATTTTCCACATTAGTTTTAATGTAACCAATGAAAGCTAAAGTTCAATCTTTTTACATTGCATTTTCAACTCTACCCATAGTTCAACCTGGTCTAAGATCATTTACTAGTATTCTGTACGCAAATGCGAGACACTCCATTCAGTTTGATATGTTACGTTTGGCATGGTTACATAAGACAGATAGCTAATTAAAGCAAAAACAAAAGGAGGGTGATTGGTCAGGGTGGATGGGTGGGCATGTAACGTGAATGTCTAGTAGCCCAAAGGTTGTGAGTTTGAATCCCAGCACGGACAACTTTAACATTTTAGCTAATTAGCAACTTTAAAACGACTTACTACTTTCTAGCTTGCCCTAACCCTAACCCTTTTAGCTAACCCTTCCCCTAACCCTAATCCTACCCTTAGCCCTTTAACCTGACTCCTAAACTTAACCCCTAACCATAACCCCTAGCCTAGCTAACGTTAGCGAGAATTTGTAACACATCATAGGTTTTTCAAATTCTTAACGTATTGTACATTTAGCATATTCGTAACATATAATATGAATTGTAATTCGTAACATATCATACAAAATGGTCCTTCTGTGGCTCAGTTGGTAGAGCATGGCGCTTGTAACACCAGGGTAGTGGGTTCGATTCCCGGGACCACCCATACGTAGAATGTATGCACACATGACTGTAATTCGCTTTGGATAAAAGCGTCAGCTAAATGGCATATATTTATATATATTTTTTAAAATGGGTGATGGACAGCCACAAATGAATGCATACTATACAAAATGTTAAATGCTGTATAATACTAAGTCGAATTTACCTCCAGAATAATACGAAATGCTATGAGACCAGGTTGGAAAGTTTCCGACCAAAAGAACTGTTGTAAATATGCTACTCTGGTCTTGACACATGCGCTCTAGCCAACAGCTCGCAGATACAGTGCGGGTAGGCTGTGTGGGTACTGGGTATGGTTAATTTACATGATGAGATTTATTATGGATAAAAGTTGGAATATTTGTTTTTGTCAAAAGCCAGTCAAGCATCGATCATCATGTCACCAGAATAAGACCTTTGAAATGTATTGGAAAGGAGCATCAAGCCCATTACCGTGCACTTTCACCACCCTGTGAAGTTCATCCCAATGTATAATAGCCTGAGTCATAGCGGGAGGCCCTTACACCATGTCATCAAGTGACTCAGATTTTTTTTTTTTTTTTTTACCTTTATTTAACCAGGTAGGCCAGTTGAGAACAAGTTCTCATTTACAACTGCGACCTGGCCAAGATAAAGCAAAGCAGTGAGACAAAAACAACAACACAGAGTTACACATGGGATAAACAAACATACAGTCAATAACACAAGAGACAGTGAATAACACAATAGACAATAACCATATGATGGTTATTATATACCTTTTTAATTATTTCCCAATGTCATTTCTCACAAATGTATTTTCCAGATACAAATGATCTATCTGCATTTATAAAATTGTACAGAAACTTCCTTCCACAGCTGTCATGATTTTTTTTTTTTAGATGGTCTGGTGGTCTACTGGCATAAAAACTATGGACGGAAACATTGTTAACGATAACAACTTTAACATGGTTTCATATATTTGATCCCAATTGTAAAGTAAGTGCAATGAAAGAATAGATTTAAGGCAAAAGTGTAATTGCATTCTCCACAGCAAGTGTATTAAGATTCATGGTTCCGTTTTGTTCTCTGCAACGGCGGAGGTGTTGCTAACATTTGTTTAAAGCAAATTTCCATTTTTGAGGTTCCAGTCATGAAATCTATGCAGCCTAACCAATCACTTTTTTACAGCTACTGTTTACAGGCATACTGGTCCATATACAGCGTTCCTCGCTGACTTCCATGAACTCCTATTGGATGTTGTAGTCATGGCAGATAATAGAAAAACAAATTGGTGATATCTTATACTGACATTATGCTAATTCGATTTCAATGGGTTTGCGGACATCGACCGGATGGGAAAGAAAGTATCGTACAATATTGAAAAGCCCTCACTGCTGCCCGATCAGCCAATTTTTCTAACCTCAAGGAGAATCAAAACAAATCAAATTAATATTTTTGATAGTGTTGCAAAGATAACTAAAAAGCACAATACAGCATGTGAGGTTGGCCTTCACTTCAACAACGACGAAAAGATCATGATCATTATAAAAACTACGAACCTCTCCTTGAAGTTGGCTATTTGTCCTGATTCTGCACAAAACTGCCAGGACCTCCGATCAATGGAAACACTCAAGTTTTGTGATCCTGTAAATAGTCATGGCCTCTAAACCTTCCATGTGTCTACCGGACCCTATTCCAACTAAAATACTGACAGAGTGACTAACTGTTCTTGGACCTCCTATGTTGAACATGGGTCACTCGTCTTTGCAGTTCGCTGCAGCTAGCGACAGGAACAAGCTGCAACAAACAATAAAACTGGACAGTTTTATCTCAATCTCTTTATTCAAAGACTCAATTACAGGCACTCTTAATGATAGTTGTGGCTGTTTTGTGTGATGTGTTGTTGTCTGTGCCCAATAAGGTTTGTACCATGTTTTCTGCTGAATGAAAAAAAAAATATATATATATATATCCCAGCCCCATTCCCGCGGGAGGCTTTTTGCCTTTTGGTTGTTGTTGCCCAGGGAAACAAGGTATTCTACAATTGAGAAGGAGTGCCTGGCTATAAAGTGGGCCCTAGATAGTCTCCGTTACTACCTTCTTGGGAGGGAATTTGACCTGCACACGGACCACAGAGCACTGACCTGGATCCAGACCGTGAAAGACAAGAATTCTCGTGTGACCAGGTGGTGTCTGGAGCTCCAGCCCTTTAGGTCCTGTGTCGGTCACAAGGCAGGAAAAGAGACCGTCACGGCGGACTACCTATCAAGGCTCCCGAACCTGGTCGCTTCAGGAGAGGAGGAAGGTAATGTGGCGTAGAAGTCCGTCATTGGCCGAGGGCAGCATTTGGTAATAAACGCACACATTCATCACATCTCCCTGCTCAGTTATAAGTTAAGTTAACAATGTGGGTCGACACACAAGTTAACTTCTCTGTCTTAGTACATACATTTCACACTTATGTCAATGTTCATATTTAAAACAAGCAATATGTATTTTACTTATCTATGTTGTGGATGAGCGCGTTGTTTGTTTGTTTGTTCTGTTCCTCTCTATCTCTGTAGCTTCCGGGTATGCTGGATAAGGAACCGAGCTAAGGGAATTGGGCTGACTTTGTCGTGCCTGTCACAAATGGCCCATTAATGTTAAATGGGCATATTAAAAGACACTGTCAGTAGTGATGTAATTTTGTAAATGTTATGTTGTGATATTGTTTCATAAACATGTTGCAATGTATATACTTTAGCATGCTTAGTTAATGGAAAATGTAGGTTTGACTAGGTAATTGCTTAATTAATTGGTGTTAATTGTTCTGAGGGGAGGGGCTAGCCCTACAAAAGGAGCCTCTCTTTCAGTTCATGGAGAGACATTTTGGATTGAGCTGTGAATGGGGCAGCATTGTTTTTAGCTGTCCCATAAGGTAGACGTTTGAAGGCAGTACTGTTGTTTTGTTTTTATTCTGGAATCACTATGTAAATAAACACCTTTGCAACAGAAGAACGTTTGCGGCTCCGCCATCTTTTTATTTTGATAGAGGTTAGGTTTTCCAGTATAGCCTTCTGGCCTACCCTACGTGACACGTCATTGTAAATAAGAATTTGTTCTTAACTGACTTGCCGAGTTAATTAAATAAAAGTTACATCAAGGGGATATTTTATTGGATGTTAATTTATAATTTAAAAAACGTAATGAACGGCTTCCTATCCTCCGAAGGTGTAGCAAACTCACTACAAGCGGAAGTAATAAAGCCTCTACTGAAAAAAACAAACCTTCACCTGGGAAATTAAAAAACTTATCGGCTCATTTCGAATCTCCCATTCCTCTCAATATTGTTTGAAAATGCTGTTTCTCAGCAACTCACTGCCTTCCCGAGGACAAATAATGTATACTAAATGCTCCAGTCTGGTTTTAGACCCCATCATAGTACTGAGACTGCACTAGTGAAGGTGATAAATTACATTTGAATGGCATCAGACCAAGGCTCTGCGTCTATAATCATGCTCCTAGATATTACTGCCACTTTCGACACCATTGATCACCACATTCTTTTGGAAAGATTGGAAACCGTAATTGGTCTATGCGGACAAGTTCTTGTCTGGTATAGATCCTATCTGTCGGAAAGGTATCAGTTCGTCCCTGTGGATGGTTTGTCCTCTGACAAATCAACGGTAAGTTTTGGTGTTCCTCAAGGTTTCGTTCTAGGAACACTATTGTTTTCACTAGATATGCTATCTCTTGGTGATGTCATTCGAAAAGACAATGTCAACTTTCATTGCTTTGCAGATGACACACAGCTGTACATTTCAATAAAACATGGTAAAAAACAAACAAATTGCCTACCCTGGAAGCCTGTGTTTCAGACTTAAGGAAGTGGATGGAAGAATGTATTTACAACTTTTATACTCAGACAAACAGATGCTAGTTCTAGCTTCCAAGAAACAAAGAGCTCTACTGGCTGATCTGAAAATAAATCTCGATGGTTGTACAGTCATCTCAAAACATTGAGGGACCTCTGCTTTACTCTGTATTTTAACCTGTATTTTTTAAACTGAGTTGAAGGAAAAGAGAACCTCATCTGCATAGGTTAGATTTTTTTTATTTTTATGATTATCGCAAATGAACAGCGTATGCCAAAAAAATCTTCAATGCCAATTAAAAATTATACATTTCTCAACCTTCTATTATTGACCTTTTGGTGACCTCCTGCACTGGCAGCTTATCTTTATTTCTTAATTTACATTTAAATGAATTGATATTATAATATGTAATTTACCATAATTAGTTTTATATTTCTCCTGGTTCTTTAATGATAGCCTAGTGTGACCTGACTCTCAAAGCTACTGGCAAACTCACTAAAAGGGTTGCCAGGGAAACAACATTCAGAAAACAGCTTCAGAAAACATTTTGACTGTTGGTCTGATTTCTGTGAAAAAGCATTGGGCTGAGGCAACTGAGGCAAGGCATTTGTTTAGTGTGAAATTGAGTGAGACTTGGTGAATGGTTTAAAGTAAACTCCAGGGTAGCTTCCCAAATGCCAGCCTTTTCATTTCAAGTAAACTCCAGGGTAGCTTCCCAAATGCCAGCCTTTTCGTTTAAAGTAAACTCCAGGTTTGCGTCCCAAATTACGTCCTTTTCCCTATTTGGTGCCATTTGTGACACAGCCCAAGTCCTCATCCAGAGTAGCTCCATTAACTCTTGACCTGTTTGTACTCTGCTCACTTCTCCATGTCAAGACGAGGTCATTGTCCAAGGTGACATGGCTGCTGGCTCAGCAGAATTAATCGAATCCTGTCAGACTGCAGCCTGCAGCTCACACACAAACGCACACTTATAGAGAGAGATATACTCACAGAAACATTCCTTCTCTCTCACACACACACACACACACACACACACACACACACACACACACACACACACACACACACACACACACACACACACACACACACACACACACACTTTCCTCCTCTCTCACTCTGCAGGTGAAGAGTGAAACTCCTTCAACTCTAATCCAATGATATGGGGAAGTGGCACTCAAGAGTCAGAGATAATATCACAGCTATGCCACAAACGCTTCGGCTCAGTGGCGTAACAATCCGTTCAACATGATTGCTATATCACCCCGACTATAGGAAAGTCATTGATTGAGATGTTGATTCCTTATAGGAGACCTATCAAATTCCTAATATTCAGACATAAACGCAACACTTTTCAACCATCCTTCTCTCTTATGGATCTTAGCAGATAGTACGTTTAATTCCATTGACACCCTCCAATGACATTACCATCATCATGACCTTCGTCATCAAAACGAATGCTGATGTATTTCGACTGGTCTATCTCCAAACTCTATCACTCACCCTTATTGTTGGTATAAGGGTCACACTTTGCCAGTCAGTAGTAGCCTCTCTACTTTCTACGCATTTGAGAACTGGGCTCTGTGGATGCTGTCCCAGCATGGACACTGTACAGTACTAAAATGGATCATGTGCAGGCCATATGCACACACAGTATATTCAAGCACCTTCCTGACTTAGTCCATTTGCACCTAACAATATCCTCGTGTTGATTGATCGATCCTGCAAAACACTTATGAGACGTATGAATTATCCTCCTTTGCCACAAATCCAGAACCTCCCCAATAGCACGTTTCTAAAACGTGACATTATGGCATTCTCTCTGGAATAAATCACACTTAAGCCAGCAATCCCTCTAACAGTATTTCAATTCATTAGCTGGTCACTGTGGTTTTGTGCCTGGTCGTATTCGGATCAATCCACTGGCACCTCGGAATTCTTCCCCCGATTAGCATTTGGGGAGAGCACCATTTGCTATACGACCTAAACTGTATAAAAGGCTTAAATACGGCTGAATCTATTTTGCATAATTGAAGCTCCTGAAAATATTTCAAGGTTTGTTGCGTCTCGCTCAGGGGCTGGGATCAGTTGAAATTAAACGTGAGCAAGGCAATTTATTAAACCTTTATTAAATATTGTTTTCTGTAATTCCCCCTTAATGGAAATGAAACAATGCAATTTGAATCGGTTCTGTATTGTTGAGAGACGTATATGTTCATGTCCCTAACTGTGTTTGCGCTAAGGCAATGTTAGAACATTTATTGATGTGAGTGCTTTAGGGTTATTCATCTTTATCTCCTGAGGATGTGTATATTTAAATGAATATTGATTGTTAATTTAACCTGACGTGATGGGGCTGTTTCTCATTCTTCAAATGCATGATGGGTAGAGTATTTAAAACCCTGATATTTCATTGTTTGGGAGAGGCAGGGAACCGGTCGACATGCTGTTGACACCTGTGGGTTTTTTTGTTTCAGAGCTGTATTTGATTCAGTTCTTGTTCGTTGTGTTACAATGTCCAGTTGATTATTTTTATATATATTGTACAGCCTCTGGCTATAATATCTACTGTATCTCCACTTGCAAAATAAAAAGCCTCACTCTGGGCAATTGGATCTGCATTGTTGCTTCCTCACTGTAACATCCTACTGCTGGGTCCACCTTCACACTCATAAAGGTGTGAATATGGAGGCGGGGTTGCATCTTGAAGATGCTCCTCTGAAATTCAGAGGGAAGACATACTTTTTTTCCCTCAAGTAGGTGTTAAAAAACATTGAGCCATGCGAGGAGGTGTACTGCACTCAATTGCTCAATCCTCCGAAGATCTGGTTGGCTCTTGCGATGACGCATGGAAATGCAAAGATTCACTCCCAAAACGGTACGTGTTTACTGATCCGAGGCAAAGCACTTTTCCTCAGGAGGTATCCATTTCTTTAATTTCATATTCTACATGCTATCAATTAGCCAAAGCTATGGCTTTACCTTTGTACAGGCAGAAGTTCTGTAGTATTAGCATATCCAGAAGACGTGTTATTTCCTGTATGAAAATGAATGGGTTGACGCAGGAAACGAGGCGTGCAGTGCCATTCTGATTCTCTGAATGTGCAATACTGTTCACGTGAGCTGGCATTTAAAATACCATTTTACAAACTCTAACTTAGAATGGAATATGGTCAAGGAGATATATGACAGTATGTATGAAGTACACCTCAGGGATATTTTGATCACAAAAACGTATAAAATACATTTGATCTCCCACAATTGAGGTAATCAGCGACACATTGTTCTGCCTATACCTGGAAGAACACCCCCCGCCCCCCAAAAAACAAACAGCAAAAGACAAACACCTGCCTCTTATTTTCTACTTTTCTCCCTCAGTCAGAGTTATTCAGTCAGTCAACTAATACTGCAACTGTGATGCACACTCAAAGAGAAAGATAAGTAAATCTGTTTAGCACCACAGGATAAGTGAGAGAGAAAACTGAAACCTTGAGCACGGTACCTTTGCGCTTGTCTAGCCCCTTTGACAGAGGGTGAAGCTTGTCTCAAAATGAATGTGCAGGGGAACAAACGGCTGGTATGAGTTGGTATGAAAGGTTTGAGGGTTAGAAAAAAACTTTAGGGGAAACATAACAGAAAGTAAACTGGTGACAAAGTTTTATCTGAGAGAATTCTGGTTTGCTGCTGTATGTTTGATTGTTCCCTTTGTGTCATTGCTTACTTTGTGTTATTGCTTCCTTTGTGTCATTGCTTCCTCTGCTTTAGAATCATCGGTGTACTATTTTCCAAGACGGCTATCATCAGCAATTCTTCCGACAGCTAACAAACTGCCATATTATCTGTTCGCTGTGCTATACTTGGCATCTCTGTTTTTTGTTTAATCACTTCACTGCGTGTGTACATGTCAGGTAAAAAAAAAGGCATATTGCATTGTCGACTGTGGCCAGGCGATCAAAGGGAACCAGTTGAAAGCATCAGAGAGCTTAGAGCACCATGTTTGATCTCAAAGGACTGGACACCATGGCTCTGTTCCAATATTGACACTAACATACCACTTTGTAGCAAAGCATTTAGCTAGCTGGTATGCTAGTACATTGGAATGTGGCCCATCTCTACATACCAGGAATTGGAGGAAATCTGTTTTAAAATGGCCGCCCACTCTTCCGGCTTCCTGACCATTCCTACAGACTACTGTCTCCAAGCTGTTGTTTGATCGATCTTAATACATGCTATGACCCACACTTTCTCTCCCTCTGTATGTTTAGCATTTTGGACTTTCCCGGGTTGAACACTGATGTTGTGTTTTGCTACGGTTACTCCTTTGTAATTAATGAATTTAAGCCGAGCGTGCTCTGTGATTATAGGCCGTCGATGAATCATCCACTACAATTCTACGCCGCATCCAATTAAATTATAAGGAGATATTTTCCAATTAACTCCAGGGTTAATTCTTCTCAATTCCTTTGCTGGCTACTGCTATGTGCTGCTATTTGAGTCATGTAAGTCTGTCAGCTTGTCCTTTTATTGTATACTTCTCACCAGAATATCGTGTCGGCTGTTCCGACTTGAAGCCCAGAAATTACAAACGACTGCCGTCAGATGATTGCAGCAGATGCTTTACATGGAGATTATTTGTAATTACAGTAGAGTTTTTAATTCATTCATGTGTTTTAATTCTTTCTTCACAGCTGGATGTTGTGAGGATTAGAACTTCTCCAAACCAAAAACCATGGATAGATGGCAGCATTTGCGCAAAACTGAAAAACGCAAACCACTGCATTTAACCACTGCAAGGTGACTGGGAACAGGGACGTGTACAAACAGATCAGCTAGGCTCTCCATAAGTCGTAATTCAATGGTTCAGAGATGAGGCGTATGTGGCAGGGACTCCAGGCAATCACGGATTACAAAGGGAAAGCCAGACACATCGCGGACACCAACGACTTGCTCTCAGACAAGCTAAACTCCTTCTTTGCCCTTGAGAAAGAGAAGATAACTGAACTAAATGACTATCGAGCAGTAGCACTCACTTCTGTCGTCATGAAGTGCTTTGAGAGGCTAGTTAAGGATCTTATCACCTCCAGCTTACCCAACACCCTTAGACCCATTACTATTTGCATACTGCCCCAACAGATCCATGGATGACGCAATCGCCATCTCACTGCACACTGCCCTATCCCATCCAGACAAGAGGAATACCTATGTAAGAATGCTGTTAATCGCCTACAGCTCAGCCTTCAAACCGTAGTATCTTCCAAGCTCATCACTAAGCTCGGGGCCCTGGGACTGAATCCCACCCTGTGCAACTGGATTCTAGACTTCCTGACAGGTTGACCCCAGTTGGTGAAGGTAGGTAACAACATCTCCGCTACACTGATCCTCAACACGGGGGCCCACCAAGGGTGCGTGCTCAGCCCCCTCCTATGCTCCCTGTTCACCCAAGACTGTGTAACCATGCACGTCTCTTAACTCAATCATCAAGTTTGCAGACAACAACAGGGCTAATTACCAACAACAACAAGACAGCCTACAGGAAGGAGGTGAGGACCCTGGCAGAGTGGTATCAGGGCTCTCCAGTGGGGGGTACGGTCAGCCCTACGTATCACCGGGGGCACACTGCCTGCCCTCCAGGACATCTATAGCACCCAGTGAAACAGGAAGGCCAAGAAGACAATCAAGGACCTCAGCCAACTGAGCCACGGCCTGTTCAACCCTCTACCATCTACAAGTTGGAGAAAGTATAGGTGCATCAAAGCTGGAATCGAAAAACAGCTTCTACAGTATCTCCAGGCCATGAGACTGTTAAAGAGTCACCACTAGCCGGCCTCCGCCAAGTACCCCGCCCTGAACTTTAGTCACTGTTACGAGCAGGCTACCACCTGGCACTCTACCCTGCACCTTAGAGGCTGTTGCCCTATGTACAAAGTCATTGAACACTGGTTGCTATAATAATGTATACATCCTGTTTTATCCACTTCATATGTACAGTATACACTGTTTTCTAGTCAAGGCTATTCTAGTATCGTAACTACTGCTGTACACACTTTTACTATTCAGATACTGTCCATAAGGTCTATTTTTTCACCTTTAGTTAACCAGGTAGGCCAGTTGAGAACAAGTTCTCATTTATAACTGCGACCTGGCCAAGATAAAGCAAAGCAGTGTGACAAAAAACAACAACACAGAGTTACACATAAACAAACTAACAAGCAATAGCACAATAGAATAATCTACATACAGTGTGTGGAAATGTAGAAGTGTAGGGAGATAAGGCAAAAAATAGGCCATAGAGGCGAAATAATTACAATTTAGCATCAACACTGGAGTGATAGATCTGCAGATGATGATGTGTAAGTAGAGATACTGGGGTGCAAAAGAGCAAGAGGATAAATAACAATATGGGGATGAGGAAGTTGGGTATGCTATTTGCTGTGTACAGGTACAGTGACAGCTCTGACAGCTGATGCTTAAAGTTAGAGAGGGAGATATAAGACTCCAGCTTCAGTGATTTTTGCAATTCATTCCAATCATTGACAGCAGAGAACTGGAAGGAAAGGTGGACAAAGAAAGTGTTCGCTTTGGGGATGACCAGTGAAATATACCCGCTGGAGCGTGTGCTACAGGTGGGTGTTGCTATGGTGACCAGTGAGCTGGGATAAGGCTGGGCTTTACCTAGCAAAGACTTATAGATGACCAGTAGCCAGTGGGATGGCGACGAATATGTAGCCAGCCAACGAGAGCAAACAGGTCGCAGTGGTGGTTAGTATATGGGGCTTTGGTGGCAAAATGGATGGCACTGTGATAGACTGCATCCAATTTGTTGAGTAGAGTGTTGGAGCCTATTATAGGAAGCCGATTCTAGATTTAATTTGGGATTGGAGAGGCTTATTGTAAGTCTGGAAGGACAGTTTACAGTCTACCCAGACACCTAGGTATTTGTAGTTGTCCACATATTCTAAGGCAGAACCGTCCACAGTGATGCCAGTCGGGCGGGCGGGTGCGGGCAACAATCGGTTGAAGAGCATGCATTTAGTTTTACTAGCATTTAAAAGCAGTTTGGAGAGTACGGAAAGAGTGTTGTATGCCATTGAAGCTCATTTGGAGGTTTGTTAACACAGTGTCCAAAGAAGGGCCAGATGTATACAGAATGGTGTCGTCTGCATAGAGGTTGATCAGAGAATCACCTGCAGCAAGAGCGACATCATTGATGTAAACAAAAGAGTCGGCCCTATACACACCATCATACTGTATATATTTATATTCCGGACTCTCACATTGCTAGTTCTGATATTTTCTCTATTTTTATTTTGGGGATTTGTGTGTTGTTTTTTTATTGTTAGATATTACGGCACTGTTGGATCTAGACAGCTCTGGCGAAATCTGCAAAATATGTTTACGAAATCAATACAATTTAATTTGGTAAAATATGAAGCTGCCATAGGCTATATAGGAAGTCAGTGTCTACCGTAATGCAGTGTGGTATATTTCCTAGTAATGATCAATGTGTTTTGAAGAAAATCCAATGCAAACTGCATTTCAGTGATCTGTTAGTTCCAATAAGTATAAACTGGCTTTGAAATATTGAGCATTTCCCAATCCATGAATCAAACAAGACTCCATATTTTTTTCTATGTGGTACTTGAAATTGTAACTATCAGCATTGTAGTTTAATTATTACTACTATAAAGTGGTCGAACTGAATGGCTACTCTTATGATTTCACTCTAGTCCGGTCAATTTAATATGAAGTAGAAAAATAATATTGAGGGTTAAAGGTACACTGAGCAAGATGACTTCATCATACACAACGGGGCCTCTTCCTGCCTAACAACAACATAATTCAGCTCTGCCAACACAGCATGGTCACAACTTGGGAAGAACCAATACAGGCAGTTCTTGCTGTGTTGAAGACTGTGACCAGGAAGTTGCCCTGTTGTGTATGAAGATATTTTTCTTAGTCGACCTTATTCTCTTCCCTGTAATTTCATTAGATTGAGACCCCTTGAATAATCCCTACCTCTCTCCCCGTCCCGTCCCCATCCCTCCCTCGCCCTAAACAACTCCAACTCAAGGGGATGGAATAATTGAGACAGAATTACCCGGTATGGCCATGTCATCAAAATACCATTAACAACCATGGAGGAGTATGTGCCATTGTAATCAATGGGGAAATAGAATGAAAATGTGTACCTTCGGGATACAATCAATGACTTATGCTGTCGACTAGATATTTTACCCTTGGAGGTGAATAGCATTAATATTTCCTTAATAGCACTGATATTTCGTGTTCACATTTCTGATTTAGTCACAAGCCCATTCAATGCTGCCCCCACCCCCCATTGAAATGACTAAAAACAGATGGAAACTGTATATAAGTGATATTGCACCTACATTGAGACAGTCTCTTCACTCTTTCCATGTTGCTAAGAATCACTAAAACGAAAGCTGGATAGTCAGGGAGAATGGAAAATTCCAAGAATGGTTGACAAGGGCACATTTTGATGGCGTAGAAACATAACAAAAGCAAATCAAATCAAATTTTATTTGTCACATACACATGGTTAGCAGATGTTAATGCGAGTGTAGCGAAATGCTTGTGCTTCTAGTTCCGACAATGCAGTAATAACCAACAAGTAATCTAACGAACAATTCCAAAACTACTGTCTTATACACAGTGTAAGGGGATAAAGAATATGTACAAAAGGATATATGAATGAGTGATGGTACAGAGCAGCATACAGTAGATGGTACCGAGTACAGTATATACATATGAGATGAGTATGTAGACAAAGTAAACAAAGTGGCATAGTTAAAGTGGCTAGTGATACATGTATTACATAAGGATGCAGTCGATGATGTAGAGTACATTATATACGTATGCATATGAGATGAATAATTTAGGGTAAGTAACATTATATAAGGTAGCATTGTTTAAAGTGGCTAGTGATATATTTACATCATTTCCCATCAATTCCCATTATTAAAGTGGCTGGAGTTGGGTCAGTGTCAATGACAGTGTGTTGGCAGCAGCCACTCAATGTTAGTGGTGGCTGTTTAACAGTCTGATGCCCTTGAGATAGAAGCTGTTTTTCAGTCTCTCGGTCCCAGCTTTGATGCACCTGTACTGACCTCGCCTTCTGGATGATAGCTGGGTGAACAGGCAGTGGTTCGGGTGGTTGATGTCCTTGATGATCTTTATGGCCTTCCTGTAACATCGGGTGGTGTAGGTGTCCTGGAGGGCAGGTAGTTTGCCCCCGGTGATGCGTTGTGCAGACCTCACTACCCTCTGGAGAGCCTTACGGTTGAGGGCGGAGCAGTTGCCGTACCAGGCGGTGATACAGCCCGCCAGGATGCTCTCGATTGTGCATCTGTAGAAGTTTGTGAGTGCTTTTGGTGACAAGCCAAATTTCTTCAGCCTCCTGAGGTTGAAGAGGCGCTGCTGCGCCTTCTTCACGACGCTGTCAGTGTGAGTGGACCAATTCAGTTTGTCTGTGATGTGTATGCCGAGGAACTTAAAACTTGCTACCCTCTCCACTACTGTTCCATCGATGTGGATAGGGGGGTGTTCCCTCTGCTGTTTCCTGAAGTCCACAATCATCTCCTTAGTTTTGTTGACGTTGAGTGTGAGGTTATTTTCCTGACACCACACTCCGAGGGCCCTCACCTCCTCCCTGTAGGCCGTCTCGTCGTTGTTGGTAATCATGCCTACCACTGTTGTGTCGTCCGCAAACTTGATGATTGAGTTGGAGGCGTGCGTGGCCACGCAGTCGTGGGTGAACAGGGAGTACAGGAGAGGGCTCAGAACGCACCCTTGTGGGGGCCCCCGTGTTGAGGATCAGCGGGGAGGAGATGTTGTTGCCTACCATACTCTCGCGTCTTGTGACGGCCGGCCGCCCAACAACCTGCCCGCTTGACCCTATCCCCTCCTCTCTTCTCCAGACCATTTCCGGAGACCTTCTCCCTTACCTCACCTCGCTCATCAACTCATCCCTGACCGCTGGCTACGTCCCTTCCGTCTTCAAGAGAGCGAGAGTTGCACCCCTTCTGAAAAAACCTACACTCGATCCCTCCGATGTCAACAACTACAGACCAGTATCCCTTATTTCTTTTCTCTCCAAAACTCTTGAACGTGCCGTCCTTGGCCAGCTCTCCCACTATCTCTCTCAGAATGACCTTCTTGATCCAAATCAGTCAGGTTTCAAGACTAGTCATTCAACTGAGACTGCTCTTCTCTGTATCACGGAGGCGCTCCGCACTGCTAAAGCTAACTCTCTCTCCTCTGCTCTCATCCTTCTAGACCTATCGGCTGCCTTCGATACTGTGAACCATCAGATCCTCCTCTCCACCCTCTCCGAGTTGGGCATCTCCGGCGCGGCCCACGCTTGGATTGCGTCCTACCTGACAGGTCGCTCCTACCAGGTGGCGTGGCGAGAATCTGTCTCCTCACCACGCGCTCTCACCACTGGTGTCCCCCAGGGCTCTGTTCTAGGCCATCTCCTATTCTCGCTATACACCAAGTCACTTGGCTCTGTCATAACCTCACATGGTCTCTCCTATTATTGCTATGCAGACGACACACAATTAATCTTCTCCTTTCCCCCTTCTGATGACCAGGTGGCGAATCGCATCTCTGCATGTCTGGCAGACATATCAGTGTGGATGACGGATCACCACCTCCAGCTGAACCTCGGCAAGACGGAGCTGCTCTTCCTCCCGGGGAAGGACGGCCCGTTCCATGATCTCGCCATCACGGTTGACAACTCCATTGTGTCCTCCTCCCAGAGCGCTAAGAACCTTGGCGTGATCCTGGACAACACCCTGTCGTTCTCAACTAACATCAAGGCGGTGGCCCGTTCCTGTAGGTTCATGCTCTACAACATCCGCAGAGTACGACCCTGCCTCACACAGGAAGCGGCGCAGGTCCTAATCCAGGCACTTGTCATCTCCCGTCTGGATTACTGCAACTCGCTGTTGGCTGGGCTCCCTGCCTGTGCCATTAAACCCCTACAACTCATCCAGAACGCCGCAGCCCGTCTGGTGTTCAACCTTCCCAAGTTCTCTCACGTCACCCCGCTCCTCCGCTCTCTCCACTGGCTTCCAGTTGAAGCTCGCATCCGCTACAAGACCATGGTGCTTGCCTACGGAGCTGTGAGGGGAACGGCACTTTAGTACCTCCAGGCTCTGATCAGGCCCTACACCCAAACAAGGGCACTGCGTTCATCCACCTCTGGCCTGCTCGCCTCCCTACCACTGAGGAAGTACAGTTCCCGCTCAGCCCAGTCAAAACTGTTCGCTGCTCTGGCCCCCCAATGGTCGAACAAACTCCCTCACGACGCCAGGACAGCGGAGTCAATCACCACCTTCCGGAGACACCTGAAACCCCACCTCTTTAAGGAATACCTAGGATAGGATAAAGTAATCCTTCTCACCCCCCTTAAAAGATTTAGATGCACTATTGTAAAGTGTCTGTTCCACTGGATGTCATAAGGTGAATGCACGAATTTGTAAGTCGCTCTGGATAAGAGCGTCTGCTAAATGACTTAAATGTAAATGTAAATGTACCCTCACCACCTGGGGGCGGCCCGTCAGGAAGTCCAGTACCCAGTTGCACAGGGCAGGGTCGAGACCCAGGGTCTCGAGCTTGATGACGAGCTTGGAGGGTACTATGGTGTTGAATGCCGAGCTGTAGTCGATGAACAGCATTCTCACATAGTTATTCCTCTTGTCCAGGTGGGTTAGGGCAGTGTGCAGTGTGGTTGAGATTGCATCGTCTGTGGACCTATTTGGGCGGTAATCAAATTGGAGTGGGTCTAGGGTGTCAGGTAGGGTGGAGGTGATATGGTCCTTGACTAGTCTCTCAAAGCACTTCATGATGACGGAAGTGAGTGCTACGGGGCGGTAGTCGTTTAGCTCAGTTACCTTAGCTTTCTTGGGAACAGGAACAATGGTGGCCCTCTTGAAGCATGTGGGAACAGCAGACTGGTATAGGGATTGATTGAATATGTCCGTAAACACACCGGCCAGCTGGTCTGCGCATGCTCTGAGGGCGCGGCTGGGGATGCCGTCTGGGCCTGCAGCCTTGCGAGGGTTAACACGTTTAAATGTCTTACTCACCTCGGCTGCAGTGAAGGAGAGACCACATGTTTTCGTTGGAGGCCGTGTCAGTGGCACTGTATTTTCCTCAAAGCGGGCAAAAAAGTTATTTAGTCTGCCTGGGAGCAAGACATCCTGGTCCGTGACTGGGCTGGGTTTCTTCTTGTAGTCCGTGATTGACTGTAGACCCTGCCACATGCCTCTTGTGTCTGAGCCATTGAATTGAGATTCCACTTTGTCTCTGTACTGACGCTTAGCTTGTTTAATAGCCTTGCGGGGGGAATAGCTGCACTGTTTGTATTCAGTCATGTTGCCAGACACCTTGCCCTGATTAAAAGCAGTGGTTCGCGCTTTCAGTTTCACGCGAATGCTGCCATCAATCCACGGTTTCTGGTTAGGGAATGTTCTGTTTTGTGCGGCCGTCCGGACCTCGGTGAAGACCAAATAAGGGCCTGCTGGCAAAATTAGTTTGACACCCCTGGATTAAATTGTCTCTTTTACAACTGTACACCTTCTGGTTTGATGACATGGGAGCCAAGGTCATTTTTCAGTAATGACAATTGATTGAGGAGCCTGACAGAAATGTAAACCTAACTGGAGAAATTCCCATTTATGAACACAAAGACTTCTTTTGATGAGGAGAATTGAAATGTTAAAGGACGTGTGACTGAATGGATTGGTATCTGCCAGACAAACTACTTGGATTTTCTGTTGAGTCTATCTTCCAGTAAACTATATAACTGGGCATGCTTTGAAGAACTCTCCCGCCAGTGTGTGTGTGTGTGTACATGTAACAAGCAATCCCTACAACGGTGTAACTTGCATTCGCAACACCTATGAAGCACTGCCAATACCAATGACACATTTATGTATACAAGGCTATAGTCATTTAGGCCGTGGGCCTTATTCCGATTCAAAATGACTGTGCAACTTAGCCACTTTGCTACAAGTCCTGCTGGTAGCTGATAGGGAATGCTGGATTACACTGTTGTTTTATATGGTTCTTAGTAACCTAATATGTTTAGCCTTAGGGCTGTTTATATTGGTTTCTGGCCACATTCACAAAACCTCCCACGCAATGGAGCTTGAGGCCAGATTTCAGACTGGTCCAACTTTAGCTTGAAATCATTTCCTGTATTTCACAGTGCCATATTTGGAAAAACAAATTTGTCACTTTCCTGCACTGGATTGGGCTCTCTCATTCTGTTAAATGCGCTGTTGAGGATTTATTAAATCAAACCTTTCTCAGTGCTTTGTGTTTCATCCACAACAGGTGCCTTAGTGGTAAACAAGATGGTCAGGATTCGGGTAGCGCTGGAACAATGGGAGCATTGTAAGGAAGAGCTAAATGAGGATGAATTAAAAGAAGCCATAAAAGCTTTCCATAAATTTATGAAGTTTTGAGTCACATTTGGATAACTACAGATGCTGGATCTTAATTTGAGCCAGTTTGCTACAGCAGGAAAACAATCCTACAGCAACAGGAAATAAGAATTATTATCTGGATTAAAACTAATGAATACATTTTTCACAAGGGACATTTCAAAGTGAAAATTACAAACTTCAAAAGCCTTTTTAAAACTCAAATACATGACAAGTTTTAAGAGGAAAGTTCTCCTTCAACAGGGTGATCAAATTAAGAGCCTACATTTGTAAGAAAACGTATGAGTGACTGGTTTTGTTAAGTGTAATGATTGTCGCCAAAAATAACCCATTTAATTACCCACTTAATTATGTGTAGTCAGGCTGACAGTTCACATAAAAGCTGGTGAAAAAGGTATTGGTGCTTTAACTCTTTCAGTTTAATAAGCAATGGAAATATGTAAAGCCTTCACTGGTGTTAATAATGGGATGTTACTGTTTGTATCTTCTATAGGATGGCATCTAATGTAAGTTATCCACACTACTAAATGTGGAAGAAGTGGAAACAGTGATACCTGCAGATGAAAAAGAAGCGAGAACCGTTGAAGATGAGGCTACAGCCGTTCTTCTTCTCTCTCTCTCTCTCTCTCTCTCTCTCTCTCTCTCTCTCTCTCTCTCTCTCTCTCTCTCTCTCTCTCTCTCTGGGCTGGCAGTGTGTTCTTGAGGCTGAGTGAGGTAATTAATCATTCAGTTCAGTAGATCGGGCTGGGAGCGTTGGTCACATGCTCCCTGTGACCGAGAAACACCAGAAATTCCTAGCTTTCTATTCAGCTGGTCATTTGATGAAGTGCATAGAGAGCACCCTTGCCTAGTGCCTTGCCCTGGCCTTGGCAAAGAAAGAAAAGAAGACTCTTGCTATCTCATGCTGCACAGTCCTTGAGCAGTGCGATCCATAAATGATTATTGTCTTTCAGCTTGCGTTGCAATCTGTTGTTTTCAAATAATCTATAATGCAGGTTTCAAGCTCATTCATCAGTGCCACAGACATACTGTAGAGGGGAATTCAGATGATGCGTGGCATTAACCGTGCACTCACTGAGCCAACCCTAGTCATTGGCACACAGTGAAGTGAAATCTTCACGGGCATCTGCTCTTTGTAGATGGTGCAGAAGAGTGGGTCTGGAGAACGAGGAGTTAAAAGGTGGACTAAGGTGATGAGGTCGAGTTCCTTCTTGGTTTTTCAGGGTCTAGCAAAAAGGTCAGGGGATGTTGCCACATGTATTCGTATAAACATTGTGTAAACGTTAAGTCTGTTATTTAAGTTTACATTATTTTATGATATGTAGATCTTGCAGTTTGATTAGAAGAGTATGGTCTACGGCTAGGCAACGGCAAGCCTGTGACACCTCTGCGTCATGCCACCACAAAAGGGTTAGGAATCATTAATCTACAAAACGGAAGATAATACACTGCTAAGCATCTCTCCAGATTAAGACTCCTAGCTAATTGCACTTTGATTATCCTCCATGGCACACATGATTGTTGGAGATAAGAAGCTCTTTTCCGAGGAGGATGAAATTAAGTCCTTGAAAAAGGTGAGTCTGTTAATGTAGCACACATACAATGGAAGTGAAATTATGTTCTGTTCTAATAGGTAGCAGTAGTGCCGGTCCTTACGATTCTGCCGCCATAAAATACATATACAGTTGAATTCGGAAGTTTACATACACCTTAGCCAAATACATTTAAACTCAGGTTTTCACAATTTCTGACATTTAATCCTAGTACAAATTATCTGTCTCAGGTCAGCTGAGATCACCACTTTATTTTAAGAATGTGAAATGTCAGAATAATAGAGAGAATGATTTATTTCCGCTTGTATTTCTTTCATCACATTCCTAGTGGGTCAGAAGTTTACATACACTCAATTAGTATTTGGTAGCATTGCCTTTAAATTGTTTTACTTGGGCCAAACGTTCCTGGAAGCCTTCCACAAGCTTCCCACAATAAGTTGGGGGAATTTTGGCCCATTCCTCCTGACAGAGCTGGTGTAACAGGGTCAGGTTTGTAGGCCTCTTTGCTTGCAACACGTTTTTCAGTTCTGCCCCCCAAAAATTATCTGGGATTGAGGTCAGGGCTTTGTGATGGCCACTCCACTACCTTGACTTTGTTGACCTTAAGCCTCTTTGCCACAACTTTGGAAGTATGCTTGGGGTCATTGTCCATTTGGAAAACACATTTGTGTCCAAGCTTTAACTTCCTGACTGATGTCTGAGATGCTGCTTCAATATTTCCAGAAAATGTTCTTCCCTCATGATGCCATCTATTTTGTGAAGTACAGCAGTCCCTCCTGCAGCAAAGCACCCCCAAAACATGATGCTGCCACCCCAGTGCTTCACGGTTGGGATGGTGCTCTTCGGGCTTGCAAGTCTCCCCCTTTTTCCCTCCAAACATAATGATGGTCATTATGGCCAAACAGTTCTGTTTTTGTTTCATCAGACCAGAGGACATTCCTCCAAAAAGTATGATCTTTGTCCCTATGTGCAGTTGCAAACCGTAGTCTGGCTTTTTAATGGCGGTTTTGGAGCAGTGGCTTTTTCCTTGCTGAGCGTCCTTTCAGGTTATGTCGATTATAGGACTTGTTTTACTGTGGATATAGATACTTTTGTACCCGTTTCCTCCAGCATCTTCACAAGTTCTCTTTGCTGTTGTTCTGGGATTGATTTGCACTTTTCACCCCAAAGTACGTTCATCTCTAGGAGACAGACTGCATCTAATACCTGAGTGGTATGACGGCTGCGTTGTCCCATGGTGTTTATACTTGCGTACTATTGTTTGTACAGATGAACGTGGTACCTTCAGGCATTTGGAAATTGCTCCCAAGGATGAACCAGACTTGTGGAGGACTACCATTTTTTTCTGAGGTCTTGGCTGATTTCTTTTGATTTTCCCATGATGTCAAGCAAAGAGGCAGTGAGTTTGAAGGTAAGCCTTTGAAATACATCCACAGGTATACCTCCGATTGGCTCAAATTATGTCAATTAGCCTATCAGAAGCTTCTAAAGCCATGACATCATTTTCTGGAATGTTAAATTCTGACCCACTGGAATTGTGATACAGTAAATTATAAGTGAAATAATCTGTCTGTAAACAATTGTTGAAAAATGACTTAGTAGATGTAGATGTCCTAACCGACTTGCCATAGCTATAGTTTGTTAACAAGAAATTTGTAGTGTCGTTGAAAAACAGGTTTTAATGACTCCAACCTAAGTGTATGTAAAATACTTATTTTACGGACATTGAAAATATGTATTTTACATATGTTGAAATCAGTCATTTTTGGTTCTGAATGAAAGTTGAAAATAAGCTATTTTTATCAATACCAAGGCTGGTCCAGACTGGACAAAATCAGAACCAAACATAAACATCTATGATTTGTTCAGATTTGGTCTGGACAAGACCAAAAATCTATGTCTGTGGACACTGAAATCAAGGCAGTTCTGGACCGCACTAAATCTGAACCAAACATAGACTATAGTCTATGATTTGTTCAGATTTGGTTCAGATGACCAAAAACCAATGTCTGTGAATGTGGAAATCAAGGCCGGTCAAGAACTGCACGAGAAAAAGACATCTAAAATACTGTCCATGCTAACTGAGGTGTAGCCTATAGTGTTTCCTGAAAATTAATTTCATGAATGCCCATCTATGTGGTAAGCCTACCATTTGTAAAACACCAACAACAAAAAAAACATTCGGAAAGCACCAAAAGGACTGCCAAAAGACGTCGGCTCATGTTTACTGGGGTCTAGCCTATCAAGTCGGATTGGACAAGCAAGATATTTTGCGCTCCTGCCTTTGACAAAGTGGGCACTGCTTAATAAACGGTGGAATCAGCTCTCACCTAAAAAGCCCATATGCCACAGGTTGAGAGAAGTTGTCATTGTTTTTGGGCAGGTTTTATGTGATGTTGTTGGAGGTGCGTCCTGGTCAATTTAGCTCAGAAAATGCCCTCTTCGTCTATCTGCCACCACAGGCGGTCGCCTAATCCTGCCTAATGTGTGGGCCGACCATGCGTAGTATAATTTGACAGGCACCTAAACACCTCGCCCTCATCAACATTCGAGACAGAATGTACATTTATTTTTTTATATCGGGCTCCAACGAGTGGTTCCGGAACTGGGTTCTGAATCCCTTCAACCTGTGGTGATAGTGATATTACTGTGCAACATACAGTACCTTGCAAAAGTATTCACCCCATGTCACGGAACCCCCCCTTTCATCACGCACACCTGTCCCCTATTCCCACTGATTAGTGTTTGTATATATGTGCCCTTTGGTTTCCATGGTCTTGTCCATTATCGTTCCCATGTCCAGTAGTCGTGTGAGTACCTATGCTGTGTTTTGGCTTTCGTGCTGCGTGTATTGCACAGATGATTACGGGTCTCGTGTCGTATCATTGTGCGCTTGTGTTATCTATTCGAGGTACAACTGGCTCTTTTGATTGGGTTTCAACCCTATTGTTTTGTAAATGTGATTGTTTGGTCATCGTCGCCGTGCCTTTACACGGCACGCTGTAATTTATGAAATAAAGACCCCTATTACACATTTCTGCACCTGTCTCCCGACCATTTATTGCCAGCGTGCCACCCCTTTTGGCGTTTACAACCTGTAATTTCAATGGATCTTTATTTGGATTTCATGTAATGGACATAAACAAAATAGTCCAAACTGGTGAAGTGGAATGAAAAAAATAACTTGTTTCAATTTTCTTTTAAACTTGAACAGTGGTGCGTTCATATGTATTCACCCCCATTGCTATGAAGCCCCTAAATAAGATCTGGTGCAACCAATTACCTTCGGAATTCACATAATTAGCTAAATAAAGTCCACCTGTGTGCAATCTAAGAGTCACATGATCTCAGTATATATACACCTGTTCTGAAAGGCCCCAGAGTCTGCAGCACCACTAAACAAGGGGCACCACCAAACAAGCGCCACTATGAAGACCAAGGAGTTAGCCCCCAAAAAAAAAAAGAGCAGTTTCCCAACAATACAATATTTTAGTTGTAACCCCAGACAAGCACACCTGATTCACCTTGTCAACTAATCATGAAGCCCTTGAGTCTAATGAGGTGCGTTTGTACGGGGCTACAACGACAATGTGAACTATTGGGGGTACTTGAGGACCAGAGTTAGGAAACACTGTATTATAGAAACAAACTTTCAGTTTACTGAGGTCACATGAGAGGTAAGGTCAAGGTCATAAAAATAAGAAACTGCTTATAGAAAACCTCCAGCCAGGGAGACAAACACACCCACATGGTAAATGAATACCCATGTCACAGAGTATCATTGTATTTATAAGTTCCACACTTCCTACAGGTGGACCCTAATGAGAAACGTTGATGTAATTGTGTAATATTGTCACTTGAGATGAGATTATTGTTGAGTTAGACGGCAAAGAGAATGTGGAATGTTGTGTGACAGATACATGTGTGTGAAGTCGAAAACAACAGCCAAGTCCAGCAACAATTCTATAGCATTTTGCCAAACCTGTGAAAGGTCAAAACAAAGGAAGTGATACATCCTTTCAAACTGTTCAAACAGACTCTCAGTCCATCTTGTTCTAACACATTTTCTACTAAATCCTCCACCCGGACCTGCCAACTTTAGTATGCTGGTTTGGGATTTGTGCACACACTCTGCTGCTCATTAAGAATTCAGAATTGTAGATCCTAGGGTCTCCAGAGAAAGAGAAAGCACTGTATAAATCTCTTTGTGACTCACAAAAGAATGCGGCCGGTGGACTTTTATTACATGATGTCAACCTGTGTGCGTGCGTGATTTCGTTCTTTTGTAGTGTGTCCCATGTGGCTGTGACATAAAACGCACACAAAAACACACACTCGCACACACACATACACAAACATGTCAACTTCACCTGTACACAAAAAAAAAACAGGAGATCCTGAGGTTACAAAACAAATGCGTTGCAACGGGAATAAAGCACAAACTAATTTTTGCGCGAATGTCAATTGTGCACGAGACCCACAGTAGCAAGCAAAAAACCCCATGGCAGGGGTACTGAACATATGTCACAATCTGATCCCACGAGGTGGTAAGTTTATATTAGCTTAAGCATGTCAAGTTTATCGCTCTAGCTACTGTAACTAGAGATGCCTAGTATGGCTCCCAGCAATGGTGGAGGCTTTTCTCTCTCTCTCTCTCTCTCTCTTTTTCCTTCTCTCTCTCTCTCTTTTTATTGCTCTCGCTCTCTCTCTCTCTCTCTCTCTCCAGATGCTGCTGTGATCATCAGTGTATTTAGACTCCAGCAGAGTCCCACACTCTTCACTGCTGCTCAACTTCATTATTGTCCTTTTCGCTCCACTTCTCAACCTAATTCCCATAGCTGGGAGCACGCTAGCTGAGAGACCCCGAGCATCCAATGGTAACAAATGCACTCTCACTTACTCTACTCTCCTCTTCCTCTCTTTCCCCATCCCTCCTCCCATCCCTCTCTTTGACATGCTAAAATACAGCTTTTATCGCAGTGCTAAGATGGCAGACCATAATTTGGTTTTGATCAACATTTTTCAATGGGTTAAATCTGAGAGCTCTAAGCAGATATATAAAATTCAATTTGCAGATGGAACATAAGTCTTGGGAGTGAAGAGCTGGAAGATGGACAGAAGATGTGTGAAGTGCCACGTTGTGCAACACCTTTAGGTTTTATGAAACCTTTCTTTGCGTGAATGTCATGTTAGCAGTGGCGACCGGTCATTCAGGGCAGGTGAGGTGCCACTGCATTGTTTGCAAAAATAAACAATAAATACTTTGTTGTTACCTGTTTTAAATGTTATTTTGGCATTATTTTGGCATCAAGTACGATAAAGTTGAAGTCGGAAGTTTACATATACCTTAGCCAAATACATTAAAACTAAAAGTTTTTCACAATTCCTGACATTTAATCCTCGTAACAATTCTCTGTTTTAGGACAGTTAGGACCACCACTTTATTTTAAGAATGTGACATTTCAGAATAATAATAGAGATAATGATTTAGTATCTTCACATTCCCAATGGGTCAGAAGTTTACATACAGTGGGGAGAACAAGTATTTGATGCACTGCCGATTTTGCAGGTTTTCCTACTTACAAAGCATGTAGAGGTCTGTAATTTTTATCATAGGTGCACTTCAACTGTGAGAGACGGAATCTATAACAAAAATCCAGAAAATCACATTGTATGATTTTTAAGTAATTAATTAGCATTTTATTGCATGACATAAGTATTTGATACATCAGAAAAGCAGACCTTAATATTTGGTACAGAAACCTTTGTTTTCAATTGCAGAGATCATATGTTTCCTGTAGTTCTTGACCAGGTTTGCACACTCCTCCATACAGACCTTCTCCAGATCCTTCAGGTTTTGGGGCTGTCGCTGGGCAATACGGACTTGCAGCTCCCTCCAAAGATTTTCTATTGGGTTCAGGTCTGGAGACTGGCTAGGCCACTCCAGGACCTTGGGATGCTTCTTACGGAGCCACTCCTTAGTTGCCCTGGCTGTGTGTTTCGGGTCGTTGTCATGCTGGAAGACCCAGCCACGACCCATTTTCAATGCTCTTACTGAGGGAAGGAGGTTGTTGGCCAAGTTCTTGCGATACATGGCCCCATCCATCCTCCCCTCAATACGGTGCACTTGTCCTGTCCCTGTTGCAGAAAAGCATCCCCAAAGAATGATGTTTCCACCTCCATGCTTCCCGGTTGGGATGGTGTTCTTGGGGTTGTACTCATCCTTCTTCTTCCTCCAAACACGGCAAGTGGAGTTTAGACCAAAAAGCTATATTTTTGTCTCATCAGACCACATGACATTCTCCCATTCCTCCTCTGGATCATCCAGATGATCATTGGCAAACTTCAGATGGGCCTGGACATGCGCTGGCTTGAACTTGCGTGCGCTGCAGGATTTTAATCCATGACGGCGTAGTGTGTTACAAATGGTTTTCTTTGAGACTGTGGTCCCAGCTCTCTTCAGGTCATTGACCAGGTCCTGCCGTGTAGTTATGGGCTGATCCCTCACCTTCCTCATGATCATTGATGCCCCACGAGGTGAGATCTTGCATGGAGCCCCAGACCGAGGATGATTGACCGCCATCTTGAACTTCTTCCATTTTCTAATAATTGCGCCAACAGTTGTTGCCTTCCCACCAAGCTGTTTGCCTATTGTCCTGTAGCCCATCCCAGCCTTGTGCAGGTCTAAACTTTTCTCCCTGATGTCCTGACACAGCTTCCTGGTCTTGGCCATTGTGGAGAGGTTGGAGTCTGTTTGATTGAGTGTGTGGACAGGTGTCTTTTATAGAGGTAACCAGTTCAAACAGGTGCAGTTAATACAGGTAATGAGTGGAAAACAGGAGGGTTTCTTAAAGAAAAACTAACAGGTCTGTGAGAGCCGGAATTCTTACTGTTTGGTAGGTGATCAAATGCTTATGTCATGCAATAAAATGCAAATTAAGTACTTAAAAATAATACAATGTGATTTTCTGGATTTTTTTGATTCCGTCTCTCACAGTTGAAGTATACCTATGATAAACAAATTGCAGACGTGCTTTGTAAGTAGGAACACATGCAAAATCGGCAGTGTATCAAATACTTTCTCCCCACTGTACACTCAATTAGTATTTGATAGCAATGCCTTTAAATTGTTTAACTTGGGTCAAACATTTCTTGTTGCCTTCCACAAGCTCCCCATATTATGTTGGATGAATTTTGGTCCATTCCTCCTGACAGAGCTGGTGTAACTGAGTCAGGTTTGTAGGCCTCCTTGCTCACACATGCTTTTTCAGTTCTGCCAACGGTTTTCTCTGGGATTGAGGTCAGGGCTTTGTGATGGCCACTCCAATACTTTGACTTTGTTGTCCTTAAGCAATTTTTCTAGAACATTGGAAGTATGCTTGGGGTCATTGTCCATTTGAAAGACCCATTTGCGACCAAGCTTGAACTTCCTGACTAATGTCATGAGAGGTTGCTTCAATATATCCACATAATGTCCCCTCCTCATGATGCCATCTATTTTGTGAAGTGCACTAGTCCATCCTACAGCAAAGCACACCCACAACATGATGCTGCCTCCCCTGTGCTTCACAGTTGGGATGATGTTCTTTAGCTTGCAAGCCTCCCCCTTTTCCCTCCAAACACAAGGATGGCCGTGATCGCCAAACAATTCTATTTTTGTTTCATCAGGCCAGATGACATTTCTCCAAAAAGTACGATCTTTGTCCCCACGTCCAGTTGCAAACCGTAGTCTGGCTTTTTTTAATGGCGGTTTTGGAGCAGTGGCTTCTTCCTTGCTGAACAGCCTTTCAGGTTATGTCGATATAGGACTCGTTTTATTGTGGATATAGATACTTTTGTACCTGTTTCCTCCAGCATCTTCACACTGTCTTTTTGCTGTTGTTCTGAGATTGATCTGCACTTTTTGCACCTAAGTACGTTCATCTCTAGGAGACAGAACGCGTGGACCGATGGTGTTTATACTTCCGTACTATTGTTTGTACAGATGAACGTGGTACCTTCAGGCATTTGGAAATTGCTCCCAAGGATGAACCTGACTTGTGGAGGTCTACAGGTTTGGCTGATTTCTTTTGATTTTCCCATGGTGTTAAGCAAAGAGGCACTGAGTTTGAAGGTAGGCCTTGAAATACATCCAAAGGTTCACTTCCAATTGACTCAAATGATGTCATTTAGCCTATCAGAAGCTTCTAAAGCCATGATATCATTTTCTGGAATTTTCCAAGCTGTTTAAAGGCACAGTCAACTTAGTGTCTGTAAACTTCTGACCCACTGTAATTGTGATACAGTGATTTATTAGTGAAATAATCTGTATGTAAACAATTGTTGGAAAAATGACTTGTGTCAGTGTCACGCCCTGACCATAGAGAGCTGTTTATTCTCTTTGTTGGTTAGGTTGAGGTGTGATTAAGGGTGGGTTATCTTGGGGTATTATATATCTATGTTGGCCTGGTATGGTTCCCAATCAGAGGCAGCTGTTTATCGTTGTCTCTGAATTGGGATCATATTTAGGTAGCCATTTCCCCATTGTGCTTTGTGGGATCTTGTCTTGGTATATTTGCCTGCGAGCACTACTCTGAGCTTCACGTTTCGTTTGTTCGCTTTATTGTTTTTGTTCTTTTAAGTTTCTCTTCTAAATAAAAGGATGGAAACATACCATGCTGCATCTTGGTCCACTCCTTATAACGATCGTGACAGAAGATCCCACCACAAACGGACCAAGCAGCGTGGCCAGGAGGAGCAGACATCCTGGACATGGGAGGATATCTTGGACGGAAAGGGATCCTGGACATGGGAGGAGATCCTGTCTGGAAAGCATCGCCTTCCATGGGAGCAGACGGCAGCAGCGCGGGAGGAACAATGACGACACCGGGGTTCGCGGCCATGACGGAAGCCCGAGAGGCAGCCTCAAACATTTTTGGGGTGGCACACGGGGTGGTTGGCGGAGCCAGGTTTCAGGCCAGAGCCAACTCCCCGCACCCACATTAAGGAGTGTGTGACCGTTCAGGCACCACGCTTTAAATGCACACTATCTGCAGTGCGCATTCACAGCCCGGTGTGCTCGGTGTCAGCTCTCCTCACTTGCGGTGCGATAATGATCATCCAGCCAGGGAGGGTTGTGCCGGCTCAGCGCTCCTGGTCTCCAGTGCGCCTCTTCGGACCAGGATATCCTGCGCCGGATTTACGCACTGTGTTTCCAGTGCGCCTTCACAGCCCAGTGCGTCCTGTGTCAGCGCCCTGCACTTGCCGGGCTAAAGAGAGCATCCAGCCAGGGCGGGTTGTGCCAGCTCTAGACCTCCAGTGCGCCTCCACAGTCCAGTAAGTCCTGTGCCGGCTCCTCGCGCTCGTCCTGAGGTGCGTATCACCAGCCCGGTACCACCAGCCCCGGCCAATGCACGAGCTTCCGGCGACAGTTCCCAGTCCAGAGCTTCCGGCGACTGTTCCCAGTCCAGAGCTTCCGGCGACTGTTTCGCGGTCCGGAACCTCCGGCGACGGTTCGCGGTCCGGAACCTCCGGGGAAGGTCCGCGGTCCGGAACCTCCGGGGAAGGTCCGCGGTCCGGAACCTCCGGGGAAGGTCCGCGGTCCGGAACCTCCGGGGACGGTCCGCAGTCCCGAACCTCCGGCGACGGTTCGCGGTCCGGAACCTCCTGAGACGGTACGCGGTCCGGAACCTCCTGAGACGATCTACGTTCCGGAGTCCCCGGGGACAATCCACGGTCCGGTACCACTGGCGACAATCCACGGTCCTTCCGATGACGTATCCACGAGCGGAGTGGGTACTTCGCCCCGCACCAGAGCCACCACCAATGTAGATGTCCCTCCCCTATTGAGTTTTGTGGTCGGAGTCCGCACCTTTGGCGGGGGTACTGTCACGCCCTGACCATAGAGAGCTGTTTATTCTCTATGTTGGTTAGGTCGGGGTGTTATTAAGGGTGCTTTATCTAGGGGTATTATATATCTATGTTGGCCTGGTATGGTTCCCAATCAGAGGCAGCTGTTTATCGTTGTCTCTGATTGGGGATCATATTTAGGTAGCCATTTCCCCATTGTGCTTTGTGGGATCTTGTCTAGGTATAGTTGCCTGTGAGCGCTACTCTGAGCTTCACGGTTTGTTTGTATTGTATCGTTTGTATTGTATTGTTTTTGTTCTTTAAGTTTCTCTTCCAAATAAAAGGATGGAAACATACCACGCTGCATCTTGGTCCACTCCTTATAACGATTGTGACAGTCAGCAACAAAGTAGATATCCTAACCGACTTGCCAAAAATATAGTTTGTTGACAATACATTTTTGGAGTGGTTGGATAACAAATTTGAATGACTCCAACCAAGTGTATGTAAACTTCCAACTTCAACTATATCAGTTTGCAAACATTGTAAAACATATTTATAATCATTGAGTTAATAAAGCCTCCATACAAACATGGTCTCTTTTCTGCTTTCTTAAGTTAGGCAGTGCTTTCTGTGGTGGTGGGGCAGCCAGGGGAAAATACTGAGCGTAGGGGTTGGTAATGTTCTCTAGTTGAACCGTGATTGGCTCAGTGTTCTTTCACTCTTGGGGAAACTACGTCACTAAGAAATCTAAGAGTAGAGCCCGAATATTCAAGCTCCTTGGGTGCTGTCATAGTTACATTACAAGTGCCCATCCAAGAAGGCTCAAGGTCATTGGTCACAGATATCTTTGATTGGACTGATCATTTGAACATCATACTTTCAAAATCTTAGCTAGCAGTCATCATCATGAATCAAGTTGACAATCTACTGGCAAATAGTTTTTAAGTCATATGAAGAGAAATTATAGATGAAATGTATTGGTGCTCATCGGCCATTGGACATAAACATTACAGAACAAGTAGTAAATCGCAAATTTAACAATGAGTGGTTTGGAAGGAATCAGTGGCTAACTGCAAGCATTGCAAGGCAATCACTAGCCTCCTATTCGGTGGAGTGGGGGTGTGGTCCAAATTCTGGGTTTGAGAGTCTTTTGCAAGCTTAAAATGATAACCATTCAACATTGGCCATGCTGTCAATCCAGATTTCTGCCGCACTCAAAACAACTTTTGACACGGAACTGGAAAATCTGACTTCATGGGGTTCAAGACAACTGGGAACTCAGGAAAAAAAATTGCTCTGACTGGCAAAATACGTTTTGAACAGTCATCCAAATCGGGATTGTAAGTCGGGTACTCGGGCCTCTTTCTAAAGCTACGACCTGAAGCTCACTGACGTCGTCATGATTCAACCTTGTTTTTTTCAGAGTTCCCAGTTGTCTTGAAAGCACCATCAATCCAGAGAATGCCAGACTTTGTTAACAAAATTTGCCTATGAAGGACCTCCGCAACACCTTCCTGTTCAAGTGAGCACAGCACAACAAGGTGAGTCCAAAAATGTATTGTATGCTGCTGAATTATTTATGTAATATGCCAGGGAGATATATATACTGTAGCTAAGAAAGTAATACTTTGATCTATTTCCCCCTCTTAATTTTGCCTACTGTTCTGACTTGGTGGTGCACATGTAGCCTATAACCTGTTTTAGATAAAGGTAATCATAAGAACTTTCATTGTCTCCTCATATGACCCCTTTATTTATCCTATGGTTCTGACTTGGTGTACAGGGAGAAAGAACACTGCAAGAATGATCCATGTTCTGAATTCTGTCGATGTACATTTCAAAAGTGTGGAACAAATAGTTATATTGACTACGTTTGTCTTATTAATGTCGTAATCGAAATTATGGATTGCCTCTTTTCTGCTTGTCGTCCCCTTATGCCATAGTTTGTACATCTCAATTGTCAGTAGAAACAACATTTGTTTAAGAAATTCATCCATATCAGCAATTCTTTTTAAAGGTACTAAATGAGGATGAATGAACTGTTTTGCTGCCAGACAAGGCTCTACTGATAGCCAGGTGTAGCAGTGGTAAGACGTTGGGATTGCTTTTGGGACAGCTTTATGTAGACCCAACATGTAACAGTTTGTGGGCACCATTTGTCACCATTATAGTGCAATTAATGTATTGTATAATGTTGTATAGTGGCTTTGATTGCATGCATCCCCCAAAAATGCTTGGGGTTTGCCCCACCATGATTTACATGCTAAAATTACCACTGCATATTAGAATAGAACGTTTTACACCAGGGTTGTGTTCATCAGGGCACATCGTAGCAAAACAAGCATTCTGATTGGACAAGTTAAACGATTCCCTCATGGTTTTTAATCTGTTTGTCTTCCGTTTGTGTCCTGAAGAATGCCACACAGGTTGGAGTAAACTGACTGTTAAATGGGCCAGCGGAAAAAGCGGAAAGCTAAATAAAGTATTTTTTCTAACTAATTAGTTTTGAGTCTCTGGAAGAATCAAGTAATGAGGAGAATGAAATAAATGGCACCATCATCTGTCTTTATCCTCAGCTTAGTAAGGATATCTAATGAGAATGTGTATGTGTGCGTGCATGTATTTGTGTGTGTCAGGAACACCTGCTCTTTCCATGACATAGTTTTCACCTGGTCAGTATATGACCACTTGTTGATGTCACTCACCTGTTAAATCCACTTCAATCAGTGTAGATAAAGGGGAGGAGACAGGTTAACCTATAAGAGTCTAAGTTCTGTCTGAGTCTGGGAGGGGTTCTACTAAGCTATATGGAATTGTTTTAAGAACGTCATACCAAGGTTCATTCTGCTATTTGATTTGGAATATTTTAAGACCACTTGACGTATAAAACAAATACTTGATGTAACACTTTATTTGGCCTTACTGCCATTATCCCATGAATACACAATGAATAACATATTCACTACATGGAACAACAAATAGTCCCCAAAAAATTCTAAAGGAAGTTGGTGTAATGCGATGCTACTGGCAGCAGAGAAGTCAAACGCAGGAGAGCGGAAACTGATTTACAACGGTTGTGTTTAATAACCATAAACAACCGTCAACAGAATAATATAATAAATGTGTCAAAGAAAACCGGGTAAATACCAGCATATCAACAAACAATTACGGACAAGGACATTGGGGGGGAACAGAGGGTTAAATACACAACATGTAATTGATGGAATTGGAACCAGGTGAGATGGAAGACAAGACAAAACCAATGGAAAATTAAAAGTGGTTCGGCGATGGCTAGAAGGTTGGTGACTTCGACCGCCGAATGCCGCCCGAACAAGGAGAGGGACCAATTTTGGCGGAAGCCGTGACAGTACCCCACCCCTTGACGCGCGGTTCCAGCCACGCGTCGACACCGGCCTCGGGGACGACCCGGAGGGCAAGGCGCACGTCCTCGATCGGAACCCAGGACCTCTCTTCCGGACCATACCCCTCCCACTCCACGAGATACTGAAGGCCCCTTGCACGACGCCTCGAATCCAGTATGGAGCGAACGGAGTACGCCGGAGCCCCCCCAATGTCCAGAGGGGGCGGGGTAACCTCCCACACCTCAGACTCCTGGAGCGTGCCAGACACCACCGGCCACCACTTTAAATGGCCCCACAAACTGCGGACCCAGCTTCCGGCAGGGCAGGCGGAGGGGCAGGTTTAGGGTCGAGAGCCAGACCTGGTCCCCCGGTGCGAACACAGGTGTCTCACTGCGGTGGAAATCTGCATTCTTCTTTTGGCGCGTCACGGCCTGCTGAAGGTGGACACGGACGGCTTCCCATGTCTCCTCCGCGCGCCTGAACCAGTCGTCCACCACAGGAACCTCAGTCTGACTCTGATGCCAAGTCGTCAGAACCGGCTGGTACCCCAGTATGCACTGGAAGGGAGAGAGGTTAGTGAAGGAGGGGCGAAGCGAGTTCTGTGCCATCTCGGCCCAGATCATGAACGCTGCTCACTCCTCTGGCCTCCTAGCAATAGGACCGCATTAACCTACCCACATCCTGGTTCACTCTCTCCACCTGTCCAATACTCTTGGGGTGAAACAATGAAGTAAGGCTGATCGAGAACCCCAGACATTCCATGAACGCCTTCCAGACCCTAGACGTGAACTGAACCCCGATCAGACACTATATCCTCAGGCACCCCGTAGTGCCGGAAGACGTGTGTAAACAAGGCCTTCGCAGTCTGTAGGGCCGTAAGGAGACCGGGCAGAGGGAGGAGAAGACAGGACTTAGAGAAACGATCCACAACGACCAGGATCGCGGTGTTACCCTGTGAGAGTGGAAGATCAGTCAGAAAATCGACTGACAGGTGCAACCATGGCCGCTGTGGAATGGGTAAGGGGTGTAGCTTACCTTTGGGGCAAGTGCCTAGGAGCCTTATACTGGGCGCACACCAAGCAGGAGGAAACATAAACCCTCACATCCTTAGCCAAGGTAGGCCACCAATACTTCCCACTCAAACAGCGCACTGTCCGACCGATCCCAGAATGACCAGAAGAGGGTGACGTGTCGGCCCAATCAACCGTTCACAAACAGCAGACGGGACATAGACGCCCATTGGGTCACTGGACGGGAGCGGGCTCTGCAAGTAACGCCTGCTCTATGTCCGTGTCCAGCTCCCACACTACCGGCACCACCAGGCAGGAGGAGGGGAGTGTGGGATCTATGGGCCGCTCCTCTGTGTCATACAGCCGGGACAATGCGTCTGCCTTTACGTTCTGGGAGCCTGGTCTGTAGGAAAGGGTAAAAACAAAACGGGTGAAAAGCATGGCCCACCTTTCCTGGCGAAGGTTCAGTCTCCTCGCTGCCTGGATGTACTCAAGATTGCGGTGGTCAGTCCAGATGAGAAAAGGGTGTCTATCCCCCTCAAGCCAATGTCTCCACGCCTTCAAGGCCTTGACGACAGCCAACAGCTCCTGGTCCCCCACGTCATAGTTTCCAGAAGAAGGCACAGGGGCAGAGCTTCGGTGGCGTACCCGAGCGCTGAAAGAGCACCGCTCCTATCCCAGCCTCGGACGCGTCCACCTCCACTATGAACGTCAAAGTGGGATCCGGATGGGCCAGCACGGGAGTAAACAGAGGTAAACAGAGCCCTCAGGTGACTAAAAGCCCTGTCCGCCTCAGCCAACCACTGCAAACGCACCGGGCTCCCCTTCAGCAGTGAGGTAATGGGAGCCGCTACCTGACCAAAACCTCTATAGTTGGCAAACCCTAAGAACCGCTGCATCTCCTTTACCGTGGTGGGATTCGGCCAATAACGCACGGCTGAAATGCGGTCACTCTCCACCCCTGAGGTGGAAATGCGATACCCTAGGAAGGAGACGGATTGCTGTAAAAACAAGCATTTCTCAGCCTTGACGTACAGGTCATGCTCCAACTGGCGGCCAAGCACCCTGTTCACCAGGGACACAAGCTCGGCGTAGCGGAGTATATCAGAATGTCATCAATGTACACCTCTACACCGTGCCCGTGCAGGTCCCTGAAAATCTTGTCTACAAAGGCTTGGAAGACTGACTGACTGATCAACCCGTACGGCATGACGAGGTACTCATAGTACCCTGAGGTGGTACTGAAAGCCGTCTTCCACTCGCCTCCCTCTCGGATACGCACCAGGTTGTAAGCGCTCCTGAGATCTAGTTTGGTGAAGAAGCGAGCCCCGTGCATTGACTCAATTGCTGTGGCTATGAGTGGTAGCAGGTAACTATACCTCACAGTGATCTGGTTCAGAAAGAAACAGTGGGGTCATGATTATCCGATCTGAACGTCTGTGGGTAGCCAGCAGGTTGTCCAGCCGGATGGACAGGTCTACCAGCTGGTCAAACGTGTGGGTGGTGTTTCTGCAGGCCAATTCCCGACTGACGTCCTCGCGCAGACTGCAGCGGTAATGGTCGATCAGGGCCCTGTCATTTCATCCCGCGCCGGCAGCCAGGGTCCTAAACTCCAGGGCGAACTCCTGGGCGCTCCTCGTCTCCTGCCTCAGATGGAAGACGCGCTCACCTCCTCCTCGTTGGACCTCAAACTGGTCCAATGCCGCATCTCTCCACACAGTGTTGGCCCACTCCAAGGCTTTCCTGGTGAGGCACGAGACGAGAGTGGACACCCTGTCACAGCCCGATGGAGCTGGGTGGACGGTGGCCAGGTATAGGTCCAGTTGGAGACAGAACCCCTGGCAGTTCGCAGCCTTCCCATCATATTCCTGCGGCAGGGAGAGACGAATCCCACTGAGACCAGGATGAAAAGGAGCGCTCAGTGGAGACCCCGGTTGTGCTGGTGGAGGGGCTGGCAGATCTCCCTGTCTCTCCCAGCAGTCCATTGTCTGGACAACGCGGTGCCAAGATGTTGGAGCATTGCTGCATGCTCCCAGACGCGCTCCTCCACCCTATACCTGGGGTACCTGCTCCTGCTGACCCCATAGTATTGGTCCGTAACTCTGTAATGCGATGCTACTGGCGGCAGAGAAGTCAATCGCAGGAGAGCGGGAACTAATTTACAACGCCTGAACAAGGAGAGGGACCAATTTTGGCGGAAGTCGTGACAGTTTGTTGTGAAGTGTCTGTCCTATATCTGAGAGATATAAGAAAGATCTTGAAACCTTTATTTATTTATTACATGCATTTTACCCCTTATATTTTACACTAAACAGTCTCCATATATACTGTACTTACATTCCTTTTTTTTTTTACTGGTACCGGGGAACTTTCAGACGAGTCTTGTGAGACCTAGAGCAAAATAACCAACATGTATTTGGTCGCGAGAGTCTCACCTTTACACAGGTGTGTAGCCAAAACTGCAACTGACATAAGTTGTCAGATCGGCTGTACCGACTTCAGACGAGTACCAAGAAGCTTGTGGGTGTAGCAGAGCAAAACAGAGAACACTATTGTACTCGTGAGAGTCTCATCATTCCATGGAGGGGTCATAATATTTTGTAACATTCGGACGCTATGGACGATTTTGTTAGAAAACCGGTTTTTAGGATGCCTCATTGTCTGACAAACGCCGCTCTAGCTTTGTCACCTTTCACCGCAGATGTAGAAGCGCGACACTGGCGGATGCGGTGGATTGAGACACATTCAAACTGATATCTCTAGGCAGATGGGGTGGATTGAGATGCATCCAAAACAACAACAACAACAACAAAAATCTCTAGCTTAACCTTACCGGGATTTTTGTATTATGCTAATTCGATTTCCACGAGAGCGAGGACATTGACAATAGGGGGTTAAAGAAAGATTTTTAAGCCTTGAGACAATTGAGACATGGATTGTGTATTTAAGTGTCGTTGAACGAGGTATGGTAGTAGGTGACAGGCGCACGGTTTGTGTTAAGAACTGCAACGCTGCTGGGGTTTTCACACTCAACAGTTTCCCGTGTGTATCAAGAATGGTCTACCACCCAAAGGTCATCCAGCTAAATTGACACAACTCTGGGAAGCAATGAAGTCAACATTGTCCAGCATCCCTGTGGAACGATTTCGACACCTTATATCAAATCAAATCAAATCAAATCAAATTTATTTATATAGCCCTTCGTACATCAGCTGATATCTCAAAGTGCTGTACAGAAACCCAGCCTAAAACCCCAAACAGCAAACAATGCAGGTGTAAAAGCACGGTGGCTAGGAAAAACTCCCTAGAAAGGCCAAAACCTAGGAAGAAACCTAGAGAGGAACCGGGCTATGTGGGGTGGCCAGTCCTCTTCTGGCTGTGCCGGGTAGAGATTATAACAGAACATGACCAAGATGTTCAAATGTTCATAAATGACCAGCATGGTCGAATAATAATAAGGCAGAACAGTTGAAACTGGAGCAGCAGCACAGTCAGGTGGACTGGGGACAGCAAGGAGCCTTCATGTCAGGTAGTCCTGGGGCACGGTCCTAGGGCTCAGGTCAGTTGAAACTGGAGCAGGAGCATGGCCAGGTGGACTGGGGACAGCAAGGAGTCCTCATGTCAGGTAGTCCTGGGACATGGTCCTAGGGCTCAGGTCCTCCGAGAGAGAGAAAGAAAGAGAGAAGGAGAGAATTAGAGAACGCACACTTAGATTCACACAGGACACCGAATAGGACAGGAGAAGTACTCCAGATATAACAAACTGACCCTAGCCCCCGACACATAAACTACTGCAGCATAAATACTGGAGGCTGAGACAGGAGGGGTCAGGAGACACTGTGGCCCCATCCGAGGACACCCCGGACAGGGCCAAACAGGAAGGATATAACCCCACCCACTTTGCCAAAGCACATCCCCCACACCACTAGAGGGATATCTTCAACCACCAACTTACCATCCTGAGACAAGGCCGAGTATAGCCCACAAAGATCTCCGCCACGGTACAACCCAAGGGGGGCAACCCAGACAGGCCGACCACAACAGTGAATCCATGATTATGATTAAGTCCATTATAGAGTCCATGTTCCGACGAATTGAGGCTGTTTTGGGGGTGAAACTCAATATTCTTTCTTAATGTTTGATATACTCAGTGTATATCCAAGCATTAATCTTTATCAAAGTCCCAGTAAAAGAAGAGAAACTACAAAGAAAAAAGTACAAATCTAACATACTCTAGTCTATTGTCGAGAGAGAACCTCAGTGAATGTGGATACTCCTCCTGCTCTCTGTGATTTCCTACATTAAGGGACCTGATCACCGGCTGCTCCAGTGGAGCCAGGCTGTCTCTAATCACTCTGGGGTAATTGGAATTTGCAGAGGTTGGTCGTACTGCTTGGATAAACCTGTATTAATCCAGGAGGCGTTCAAGTCGAAAATAGTCTGTTCTCCTTTGCACCCTGAGAGAATGAACTGCATTGCATTAAACTCCTTATTCTAACAAGAATGTGAAAATGACAAAATGAATAAAAATATGGTCTATATGGTCTGAAGCAGGTTTAAAATGAGAAGAATCGGGATTCTCATTTTCAATTGAATTTGGGGATAAAAAGGTATACAGTGACCATAAGGGGCAAAGTAGATTTGGGGACTACAATAGAAGCAGTCAGGGGATGAAAAGGAATGTGGGAGAGAGACGTACAACAGAGAAAGAACTAAGTGAGAGAGTGAATCATCTTAGTCTAGTGAGGTGCCGCTAGAGATGAAAATGAGAGGCGGACAGAGACAGGCAGCATATATGTGAGAGATGACTGGAGATTGCAGAGAAATGGCGAGATAAATGTCTTGATCATCACATCAAAATCCCTGGCTCCACCGAGATCTCTCTATCTTCTCTGGCTTTGGTCAATGGCTTGATCGATTTTTACTGTTGAAAAATCTACTGGTCTGAAACATCCACTGAAGTCTTATTTTGTGTCTTCTTTGATAGTTATTGATTATATATTGATGACGATGACGTGGCTAAATGTAAGGTACATTACAGTGTCCATATTAGGAGATCTGAGATTGAAGCAAGAGTCCTGCTGAGACTGAGGCCGTAATAAAATGGACACCGTATGTATGTGTTTTTAATTAGTTTATAAACTGTGTCTCTGCCTGGCCAGTTCCCCTCTCTCCACTGGGATTCTCTGCCTATAACCCTATTACAGGGGCTGGTTCACTGGCTTACTGGTGCTCTTAGATGCCGCCCCTAGGAGGTGTGCGTCACTTGAGTGGGTTGAGTCACTGACGTGGTCTTCCTGTCTTGGTTGGCACCCCCCCTTGGATTGTGTCGTGGCGGAGATCTTTGTGGGCTATACTCGGCCTTGTCTCAGGATGGTAAGTTGGTGGTTGAAGATATCCCTCTAGTGGTGTGTGGGCTGTGCTTTGGCAAAGTGGGTGGGGTTATATCCTGCCTGTTTGGCCCTGTCCGGGGGTATCATTGGATGGGAGCCACAGTGTCTCCTGACCCCTCCTGTCTCAGCCTCCAGTATTTATGCTGCAGTAGATTACGTGTCGGGGGGCTAGGGTCAGTCTGTTATATCTGGAGTATTTATCCTGTCTTATCCGGTGTCCTGTGTGAATTTGTTAAGTATGCTCTCTCTAATTCTCTCTTTCGCTCTTTCTTTCTTTCTCTCGGAGGACCTGAGCCCTAGGACCATGCCTCAGGACTACCTGGCATGATGACTCCTTGTTGTTCCCAGTCCACCTGGCCATGCTGCTGCTCCAGTTTCAACTGTTCTGCCTGCAGCTATGGAAGCCTGACCTGTTCACTGTGATTACTATTATTGGACCATGCTGGTCATTTATCTTGGCCATGTTCTGTTATAATCTCTACCTGGCACAGCCAGAAGAAGACTGGCCACCCCTCATAGCCTGGATCCTCTCTAGGTTTCTTCCTAGGTTTTGGCCTTTCTAGGGAGTTTTTCCTAGCCACCGTGCTTCTACACCTGCATTGCTTGCTGTTTGGGGTTTTAGGCTGGGTTTCTGTACAGAACTTTGATAGAGTGCCTTGCGAAAGTATTCGGCCCCTTGAACTTTGCGACCTTTTGACACATTTCAGGCTTCAAACATAAAGATATAAAACTGTATTTTTTTGTGAAGAATCAACAACAAGTGGGACACAATCATGAATTGGAACAACATTTATTGGATATTTCAAACTTTTTTAACAAATCAAAAACTGAAACATTGGACGTGCAAAATTATTCAGCCCCCTTAAGTTAATACTGCTGCAAAACCTGGACCCGTACAAATCAGCTGGGCTTGACAATCTGGACCCTCTATTTCTGAAACTATCTGCCGCCATTGTCGCAACCCCTATTACCAGCCTGTTCAACCTCTCTTTCATATCGTCTGAGATCCCCAAGGATTGGAAAGCTGCCGCAGTCATCCCCCTCTTCAAAGGGGGAGACACCCTGGACCCAAACTGTTATAGACCTATATCCATCCTGCCCTGCCTATCTAAGGTCTTCGAAAGTCAAGTCAACAAACAGGTCACTGACCATCTCGAATCCCACCGTACCTTCTCCGCTGTGCAATCTGGTTTCCGAGCCGGTCACGGGTGCACCTCAGCCACACTCAAAGTATTAAACGATATCATAACCGCCATCGATAAAAGACAGTACTGTGCAGCCGTCTTCATCGACCTCGCCAAGGCTTTCGACTCTGTCAATCACCATATTCTTATCGGCAGACTCAATAGCCTCGGTTTTTCGGATGACTGCCTTGCCTGGTTCACCAATTACTTTGCAGACAGAGTTCAGTGTGTCAAATCGGAGGGCATGCTGTCCGGTCCTCTGGCAGTCTCTATGGGGGTGCCACAGGGTTCAATTCTGGGGCCGACTCTTTTCTCTGTATATATCAATGATGTTGCTCTTGCTGCGGGCGATTCCCTGATCCACCTCTACGCAGACGACACCATTCTATATACTTTCGGCCCGTCATTGGACACTGTGCTATCTAACCTCCAAACGAGCTTCAATGCCATACAGCACTCCTTCCGTGGCCTCCAACTGCTCTTAAACGCGAGTAAAACCAAATGCATGCTTTTCAACCGATCGCTGCCTGCACCCGCATGCCAGACTAGCATCACCACCCTGGATGGTTCCAACCTTGAATATGTGGACATCTATAAGTACCTAGGTGTCTGGCTAGACTGCAAACTCTCCTTCCAGACTCACATCAAACATCTCCAATCGAAAATCAAATCAAGAGTCGGCTTTCTATTCCGCAACAAAGCCTCCTTCACTCACGCCGCCAAGCTTACCCTAGTAAAACTGACTATCCTACCGATCCTCGACTTCGGCGATGTCATCTACAAAATGGCTTCCAACACTCTACTCAGCAAACTGGATGCAGTCTATCACAGTGCCATCCGTTTTGACACTAAAGCACCTTATACCACCCACCACTGCGACTTGTATGCTCTAGTCGGGTGGCCCTCACTACATATTCGTCGCCAGACCCACTGGCTCCAGGTCATCTACAAGTCCATGCTAGGTAAAGCTCCGCCTTATCTCAGTTCACTGGTCACGATGGCAACACCCATCCGTAGCACGCGCTCCAGCAGGTGTATCTCACTGATCATCCCTAAAGCCAACAGCTCATTTGGCCGCCTTTCGTTCCAGTACTCTGCTGCCTGTGACTGGAACGAACTGCAAAAATCGCTGAAGTTGGAGACTTTTATCTCCCTCACCAACTTCAAACATCAGCTATCCGAGCAGCTAACCGATCGCTGCAGCTGTACATAGTCTATTGGTAAATAGCCCACCCATTTTCACCTACCTCATTCCCATACTGTTTTTATACTGTTTTTTATTTATTTACTTTTCTGCTCTTTTGCACACCAATATCTCTACCTGTACATGACCATCTGATCATTTATCACTCCAGTGTTAATCTGCAAAATTGTATTATTCGCCTACCTCCTCATGCCTTTTGCACACATTGTATATAGACTGCCCATTTTTTTCTACTGTGTTATTGACTTGTTAATTGTTTATTCCATGTGTAACTCTGTGTTGTCTGTTCACATTGCTATGCTTTATCTTGGCCAGGTCGCAGTTGCAAATGAGAACTTGTTCTCAACTAGCCTATCTGGTTAAATAAAGGTGAAATAAAAAAAATAAAAAAATAAAAATACTTTGTAGCGCCACCTTTTGCTGCGATTACAGCTGTAAGTCGCTTGGGGTATGTCTCTATCAGTTTTGCACATCGAGAGACTGACATTTTTTCCCATTCCTCCTTGCAAAACAGCTCGAGCTCAGTGAGGTTGGATGGATAGCATTTGTGAACAGCAGTTTTCAGTTCTTTCCACAGATTCTCGATTGGATTCAGGTCTGGACTTTGACTTGGCCATTCTAACACCTGGATATGTTTATTTTTGAACCATTCCATTGTAGATGTTGCTTTATGTTTTGGATCATTGTCTTGTTGGAAGACAAATCTCCGTCCCAGTCTCAGGTCTTTTGCAGACTCCATCAGGTTTTCTTCCAGAATGGTCCTGTATTTGGCTCCATCCATCTTCCCATCAATTTTAACCATCTTCCCTGTCCCTGCTGAAGAAAAGCAGGCCCAAACCATGATGCTGCCACCACCATGTTTGACAGTGGGGATGGTGTGTTCAGGGTGATGAGCTGTGTTGCTTTTACGCCAAACATAACGTTTTGCATTGTTGCCAAAAAGTTCAATTTTGGTTTCATCTGACCAGAGCACCTTCTTCCACATATTTGGTGTGTCTCCCAAGTGGCTTGTGGCAAACTTTAAACAACACGTTTTATGGATCTCTTTAAGAAATGGCTTTCTTCTTGCCACTCTTCCATAAAGGCCAGATTTGTGCAATATACGACTGATTGTTGTCCAATGGACAGAGTCTCCCACCTCAGCTGTAGATCTCTGCAGTTCATCCAGAGTGATCATGGGCCTCTTGGCTGCATCTCTGATCAGTCTTCTCCTTGTATGAGCTGAAAGTTTAGAGGGACGGCCAGGTCTTGGTAGATTTGCAGTGGTCTGATACTCCTTCCATTTCAATATTATCGCTTGCACAGTGCTCCTTGGGATGTTTAAAGCTTGGGAAATCTTTTTGTATCCAAATCCGGCTTTAAACTTCTTCACAACAGTATCTCGGACCTGCCTGGTGTGTTCCTTGTTCTTCATGATGCTCTCTGCGCTTTTAACGGACCTCTGAGACTATCACAGTGCAGGTGCATTTATACGGAGACTTGATTACACACAGGTGGATTGTATTTATCATCATTAGTCATTTAGGTCAACATTGGATCATTCAGAGATCCTCACTGAACTTTTGGAGAGAGTTTGCTGCACTGAAAGTAAAGGGGCTGAATAATTTTGCACGCCCAATTTTTCAGTTTTTGATTTGTTAAAAAAGTTTGAAATATCCAGTAAATGTCGTTCCTCTTCATGATTGTGTCCCACTTGTTGTTGATTCAACACAAAAAAATACAGTTTTACATCTTTATGTTTGAAGCCTGAAATGTGGCAAAAGGTCGCAAAGTTCAAGGGAGCCGAATACTTTCGCAAGGCACTGTATATCAGTAGATGTAAGAAGGGCTATATAAATACTTTTGATTTGAAATTTGTTTTGAATGAAGAAATGGCTTTGAACACAGCCCTTAGCTGTGGAATTTTAGCCATTTATACAAGGGTGGGTCTAATCCTGAATAATTATTGGTTAAAAGCGCATTTCACCTGATGTTTATTCCACAAGTTACCACCGGCTAAGTCTATGACATTTAAATGCCTATTTACTCTATTCCATCTATTTACTCTGTTCCACTGTCTCACCAGCCCTGGCAGGGAAGTTATGATCTTGATCTCCACTACAAAAAGCATTGAGACATCTCACAATACTTTTAGAGATTTGTATAAAACTTGCTGTCTGTCTTTCCGATATTTGCAACATTATTTTATTATTCAAATTGGATCTCCAATTGTCCCACAGGAATGAACGCGTATTGGTCGGGAGTCGGGACGAGAGAGAGGGGCAGGCAGGGTTTCTCAACCAGTCTAGACTACGAATCAGCCGCCATTCTTTTTATGGATATATACAAATAAATGTCAATTGAAAAAAGGTCAAACGAAACGAAGTGCAGCTAGTATTTCCAACTTCCGTTGTGTTATCGTGTTATTGTGTTATCTGTGTTGTTGTTTAGCTCCTCTGAACAACAGTGTCCTGACGAGAGAGCACATTTTCTATGGCAGGGGAATTAGCTCAGTGTTATGGATGTATCCAAATAAATGTCACTAGAAAACAGCTTAAGCAAATGCAGCTACTGTTGTTATTCTGTCTGCACTGTTCGACGTGACTGTAAGTTATCCGTAGTTGGCTAGCTAGCAAACAAGGGATAAGAACGTTGCCAGCCAGTATGGCAATGGAGCATTTGGAACAAACGACTGGGTCGTGTCCACAGATACAGAACAAAAAAGAATGAAACGACTGGGTCTCTAGCAACCCTAGATTTGTGCCGGGACTATATCTTGAGGAAGGATGAAATAGTAAGAATACATTCATCAAAATAACATAATTTATGTAAATATGTCGATGATTATTTTAGTATGTTGGTAACCCGGTGTATAAAAGTGATAATTCCCTCAAGGCCGGTGTTTGTTGGATATATTGGCACGGTTTGCCGGCCCTCAACCTGGTCTCGGGCCTAACAACATCCGTATCAATATATCCAACAAACACGACTTCTCAGGCATTACCACTTAAATATCACAAAATCCGAGGAGCCTTATTGCTATTATAAACTGGTTACCAACGTAATTAGAGCCATAAAACAAAATGTTTTGTCATACCCATGGTATATGGTCTGATATACCATGGCTTTCAGCCAATCAGCATTCAGGGCTGGACCCACCCAGTTCATACTTTAGAATACCCGTATCCAAAATGAAGTACTATGTAATAAGCTAGCAAGTACATGCAGTTATGACATACTTGCCACTTTCAATATCAAGTATACATTTAAAAATACAAAAAAAAATCAAATTATTTTTGCTAAGTACAACACAGTAGCCTGTAATTACTGTACAAAGTCATAGTGCCACTATAATTTAAAGAATTGCTAAAAAGACGCTTCTCACCAAACGTGAGACAGTTATATCATCTGGGTGAAGAATGTAACTAGGGGGCATTTTTGCTATTTTTTGCTTTTGGGGCAGTAACCGAAAGGTTGCAAGTTCAAATCCCTGAGCTGACAAGGTACAAATCTGTCGTTCTGCCCCTGAACAGGGACTGTTCCTAGGCCGTCATTGAAATTAAGAATTTGTTCTTAACTGACTTGCCTAGTTAAATGAAGGTAAAATTACATTTTGCGCTTGGTTGGAACTGCAAACTGTGATATTATTATTGTTGTTACGCTCCTCGTTTGTAGAATGACCGGACCAAGGTGCAGCGTAGTAGGTGTACATTTTCTTTATTAATGTTCCACCAAAAAAACAATACAACGAACGTAAAGCTTCGTAGTGCAAAACATGCAACAAACAAAGATCCCACAACTGAAGGTGGGAAAAAGGGCTGCCTAAGTATGATCCCCAATCAGAGACAACGATAGACAGCTGCCTCTGATTGGGAACCATACCTGGGCAACAAAGAAATAAACAAACTAGAATGCCCACCCAAATCACACCCTGACCTAACCAATTAGAGAAATAAAAAGCCTCTCAATGGTCAGGGTGTGAAAATTGTCTATTTTCATCAGTGTTTGTATTGTTTAAATAGATTTGAAGAGGCACAGTGATGGTCCTACTGGGCCTAATAAGGTGTGGATGGCACTAACTCAATGAGTGCATCCCAAATGGTACCCTATGCCTTATAAAATATGGGCAACCCATGGGCCCTGATAAAAAAAAATAGTGCAATATATAAGGAATAGGGTGCCATTTGGGAAACATTGACAACACGGTCTTGTTCCAAGCTGTCTGGGCCACATGGTTTCTGTGATCTAGCTGTTTCCTTATCCCAGAAGCATCTGCCAAACCATGCTCGATGTCACACTTCACCTGACCTCAGCTCTGCACACACACTTGCACGTACAAGTGCACACAAGGGTGCCAGGCAAAGACTTACACACGACGTGACACTGTGTTCGTAATTATGCAGTCTGTTGGCATGAAAAAGTCCTTCTGAATATTATTTATGTTATTATGTGACTGACACAATGGGATTACCACCGAATACAGACACGTGGTGCCCGATATTGTTCCTTCCACGCCACATTCAACACCCCACGTTGGAAAGGGCAGAGTCAATATCGTTCCCCTTTGTTATGGACAATCGGACAAGCACAATTTGAATAATTTGCTTGACTGGATTATCAATGTGTAACATTGCGATGCAGCTAAACTAGCCGGGTTGCAAAGATCGACGGTTACAATGCCTCACAAAGTCGGGCACCTATTGGTAGACGGCAATACATAAAACAAAACACAAAAAGCCCGGTTCAGTCTGCCTTCCACCAGACACTTGGAAACAAATTCACCTTTCAGCAGGTCAATAACCTTAAACACATGGACAAATATATACTGAAGATGCTTCCCAAGACGACATTGAATGTTCCTGAAAGGCCTAGGTACAGTTTTGACTTAAATTGGCTTGATAGTCTATGGCAAGACTTGAAAACGGTGTTTTAGCAATGATCAACACCAACTTGACAGAGACTGAAGAATGTTTTGACGAATCATGTACAAATATTGTTCAATACAGGATTTACACACAGCTGTAATTGATGCCAAAGGTGAAACTAACATGTATTGACTGTGTGAATACTTAGGTAAATTAGACATTTCTGTGTTTATTTTTCAATATATTTATAACAATAAAAAAAATTAAAAACATGTTTTCAATTTCTCATTATGGGGTATTGTGGGTAGATGGGTGAGAAAAAAAAAACATGTATTTAATGGATTTTGAATTCAGGCGGTAACAACAACAAAATGTGGAACGAGTCAAGGGATATGAATAGTTTCTGAAGGCACTGTATGTGTACACTTTGCCCGCGTGGAACAATTCCTCGACCCACAAAGGCATTGGATGATAGAAAAGCACCGCAATGGGGCAGGAGTTGACTCCATAAATTCAATACATGATTATGACGATTTAGCAAATGCTCTTACAACAAACAGTGCATTCAACTGAGGTAAAACATCCACATCACAATCATCGTAAGTAAAAAACCTCCCAAACCGATAATGACAATTACTTCTCACAAATGGAAATGAACCTTTAAGATGCTTCGTTAGTCCCAGAAACCTCATTACCGTCATCATTGTTGATAGTCCGGATATGACTCAGCATAACACAATATATATTCAAAAATACACCCTTTCAGTTACATAATTACCAACCACTGATTCTCCACCATTCGTGTACTATTCCTGTTTAAGCAGACTTCATCTGACAATATGTGAGCGGATTAATTTCGGAAGCCTTTGTGAATTATTCAGACAACAGCAGTCTGCGAAGTCATTGGTGACTGATTAGTTATTGCTCTTGCTGTAGATGGACCCCATTAGTTCCATTTCCCATCAAAGGAACAGTAAATGCTCTTGCATGGCTTTACATCATCAGCAGGCCATGGCTGATGAGGGCCTCAGTGGACTAACAGCATCACTGCACCGGAACATCAAGCCGTGACGCGGCTCAAACGAGAGCTGAGGAACTACTTTGATAGGAACCACTTTTGATAGTAAAGCTTTTCTTGTCTGGTGTAGACACCTGTTGACGAGTGACACATGAAAACTGACAATGATGGACTGATCCAGCCTGGTTTGTGTTTTTTTTTAGATGCTTGTGGAATACAATGAAAAGGCGAAGGGATTTTTAAAAAGGTTCTATGAAAGGGCTACATTAACACATGGTGACATGTACATCCCATAAGATTTCAGTAACAAAATGCACTTCACTTTTTTACATATTGTCACGTTAAAAAAAAATAGGTTTCATCCTGTGGACGGGTGTTGCGTGCTCAAACGTTGTCTGTAATGTCTTCAATACTATTCAGCTTACTCTGTATTTCTCACAACAGTCACATATCCCAAATCATTTGTTTCAGAGATACTAAGCAACACCATATTAAAAGATGATTCCCAGTAAATCCGATCAGTAAACTCCTTCCAGAAGAGCAGTAGCTGCTCATTGTAATCTGTGCATGAAAATGTCAAGAAGCGCGTCAATTCCTATTCATGAATTATTGAGAACTCGTGGGAAATATTGCCAAAGTGCATTGCCATGCAAATGAGATGATGGCTTTTATGCGCCACCGCTAAAAATAGATGACGTGCAGCAAGAAATAGACAGAAGGAAAGAGGGTGTGGTGGGGGGAGAGGAAGAGGGGGAATGGTGGAGGGAGCAATGGGAAGACATGGAAAGAAAGTGGGAGGGAGCGGTGGAATGGTGGGGCAGAAAGAGAGTGGGGTGGGGAGAAGTAGAGGGGGATTGGTGTTGGGGGGAATGGGGAGAGAATGAGGGAAAGAAGTTGGAGGGAGAGACTGAGATAAAGGTACACATGGGGGTAGAAAACGAATGGCTATCTCGTCAATTGGCAAAGAAGAACTTGGCTAACTTAGCTAACGTCAACTCCGTTAGCTAGGTTGGTTAAACTGTCGTTACACGTTAGCTAGGTAACTTACCGGTCGCGCAGTCACTCTACCACCGTCTCTCCTATCATGGACGACACCTTCTCCTCCAGCTGGTCCACATGAACGGTCTCTCAGCTCCCTTCTTCTTAGCAGCCGACTTGATGTCGGACCACTTTTTTTTTTAAAGTGTCACTGTTCCTTGCCATACCCCCGGCGGCAGAGACAGACCTGGCCACTCTCGCCCATCTTCTCGTTTTGGTCTCTGCAGTTATCAAGTCTCCCCAACAGCAACCTCTTCCTGGTTGCTATTTCCTCCACCATCCCGTCAAGCTATTGTTTGCTGAACTTTTTATTGCGGTGATGGTAGAAGAGAAGGGGGGAGTGATGGTGGTGGGGGGGGTGGGGGGGGGAATGTACAGACAGAAAGGGGGGCGGAAATACAGTAGGAGGGATATAGAATGGAAAGAGAGAGGCAGGGGGAAAAAAGGAATAAAAAGCATAGCCTTTGAAATGCGAAGGAGGAACCGCTCGAGAGGAAAGTACAGAGAGGGTGGGAGAAAACGAATGAAAACGAGAGAGGAGTAGATGAAAAGGGGAGAGAGAAGCTCCATGGGTGAGATCATACAGTACATTCTTGAAGGTTTTTATAAGCCGCTTTGTCAAAAGAGGTGATTTTAAAGGATGACTGTGATGGGGGGGTGGAAACATTCTGATCTCTGCTCGGAGAAATCCAACTAATCTTTTCCCCCAAGGATTAGTTTCGATATAGGCCTTGGGTAAATAACGTTGGCCCACATCTTGGACAGATGAATACATTGATGATGATACCATATGTCCTTTTTCACCTCGTAGGAAGACGCAGTCTGTCAACCCCTGGGATCTGTTTAATCAAGGTTAAAAACAATGCATCTGCTCTAAAAAAAAAAGAGAAGTTATGTTGTAGTTTCTATGCAGCGTGTTACGCTAAATATGCTCAGAGAAATGTAAGGTTCTGAATTAATGTTTGGCAAAGGAATCCTGATTTATGCCCGTTCTATACATTAAGCCTACAAGGCATTACGTTATTTCATCCTACAGTATAGATACATCCCATGAATTTGACCCAGAATGTATCGAATGTATATACATTAATTAAGCATACTTTATGTTGTCATGAGTCGAGACATGCACTAAAACCGCCGGTCGTTATACCACAAGGAACCGCTGTCAAGATACGTGAAGGGAATTGGACTTTTCTCATTTGCCTTTCTTTTTTTTTTCTTAACTAATTTCTTTGGACTGGCCAGTCCTGATCTAAGATCCTTCACTTTCTTCAAAGAGCTTCTCAAAGGTGCGCTGTGTCGCTCGGAATTACCATTTGTCTGCTAATCTTGACAGCTAGCCGCCAAGCGGTTGAAAGAGAACCTGATCAGAAATCTAATTCCAGACGAACATCCACATCTCTCAACCGAGAGTTCTCGACATCAACCTTCTAACAGAGTCGGCTTAAAAAGCGGTAGGAAAGGGATCGAAATCTGAAATTAGCATCGATTTCCATACCGGGGAACTCAACATGTGTTACGCTCAGGCTAATTGCATTCCTTCCATCACTTCTGAATGATTAAGAAATTACAGATGTGCATCAAATGTGTTACAGGTGGCCCTTTGATGTGGAAAATAGCATGATGGTAAGCCTATATGTTCTGTCAGATAAGGCTCTGGGGGGGGTTCAGAGAATCCATGCTCTGCCTGCATGATTCTGGATTAGTGTGTTAGAAATGGACTCTGTGATAAATAATAATGATAGTGGAGTCTGCATGTGGGAGTGCCCTCCATCACCTGTGTGCGTGTGCTTGTGCGTGTACTTGGTTCACCTAAACCAAGTTAGGCTGTTAGTCCCTCGAAGAGCAAAGGTGTATGGAAGAAATAGATATGGGGTTGATACTGTACTCTGGAATGGTTTATCTTGCCTGAATACAATGTACATTGATAATGGCCAAGGCATCAGTGAATTTGTTTTTCATCATGCTTCTGGCATTTTTTTATTTTTTGCAGAGATGCCATCAGGTATGATCCAGAGATTAAATAAAGATGACCTGCCTGTCAAACCTCCTTCTAAATAAAACCCTGCAACAGAGCTGGCATATGCCTTAAGGATTCAAATAACTACTGAGAAATAAGGAGTTATGCAGTTGACTGTATGTGTTTTTGGCTGGTGGCTAAAACAATGGCTCTCTCAAACAGACAGGGAACACACACATTTTCAAACTCACACAGGCCCTGATTACAAAAGACAGGCACCTGTGGCAATTAGCCACCCCCACCAATCAGCCAAACTGGAACTGTTTGATACAGGCAGAGCCGGCTATGGATGAAATGAAAGACGAATTGAAGTGCAAAGTAAACACATTGCTTTTACAATAAGCTAAAAGTTTCACATGTCAATAAACGCTTTGAACATATATGCTTCAAAATAGTCATTGATGTCGCGTTCACGTGCTCGTCGGAATGGTCATTTATGCCTCGTTCACGTGCTAGTCGAAACGAAGAAACTCCGAGTATAACTACAACCAGTTAGCAAGTTGGACATTTCAGTGTCCTAGTTCCGACTAGCAAACGCGACAATAGTCCACAGTGAAGGGCGTGCCTTCACAAACCCCCTCCTTCAAAATGAAATGCCTTTTGTTAGTACGTCACATAATCCAGTACGGTTGGTAACTACCTATACCAGATAACACAAACTGGTGCTTCTTTAAATGAATCTCAACTAAACTATAGGTAAATATAATACAATTACATTGTCTTCTCGTTTCTATGCACCGGTAAATGCTAGGTAAATGTTGGACTGTAAAAGAAAGGATAAACAATTCTAACACAGCTGGATCATTCGTTGGACAATTCAGACAGTGTTTCCCTGGTGATTTGAAAGAGGCACACTCAATTTCGAAAAAAGGTGTTATTGATATTCAAAGGGACTTTTAGAGTAAACAAAGCCATTCTCGAGTGCAATAACACATCCATAAAGTTGACAGACCCATTTGAGATAATACACTGTTGTTTCTGTACAGTTGGAGATTGCCAGGAGTCATACCAGGGGTCACACACCCTGTTTCTCCCTTTCCTCTAAAGCACTTTGAAGACCAAAGGAGACATCGCTTTAGAGCCTTCAAAAGCTTGCTGCATAGAAACAAGGTTATTTTATCTACAACAGAACATTGAGCTCTTGATACCTCCAGCACCCAAAACATTCAGTCTGGCGTTTTCACATATGAATAATTTCCATTGTGGATTTGCGGGATTTTGAATAGTGAAAAAAAAGGCATTTAGAATATCAGTTCAGCCTTTTTCACTTTGAATCCCCCCCACTACACTTAAATGGGTCCACCAGGGTGGTGTATAACTCAGGCATCTGGAAGTGAAGTCCCATAATAGTTCTCCCGAGGAGTTAACTACATTGGCAAAGTTCATTGCCACACAATGCCCATGTATAATTAACTTCACCAACCGCATAAGCCGCCGAGCTGGTGATTCCAAGGTACTTGACTCATCCCTCGTGGGCCTTGTAGGCGAAAGAGTTTTATCGACTTTGGATGTTACAAATGAGCGTTAATTGGACGTTTAAATGTCAAACACATATTTGTAGCCTCCTTTACACCTTTTCTGTCTGTGCCTCAGAGCCAAAAAAACAGAGAAGCATTGGCTTGGGTTGGCAGTGCCGAGAACAGATGACTTCGTTTATTTCATTTCGCAACCACTGGAAATAACCGAGCCTGCCAGAATGAATGAATCTCAAAATGTAACGAAATCATGATTATTTCAGAACCATTTCCCCTCTGTTTCCTCCTGAGGTCGTCGCTGTGTGTCTCGCTGCCAACTTCCAGCACCAATCCGAGGCTCCATCCACTACAACCATAAATCATCCCGAAGCAAAGGTCTTGGAGCTAATAGAGAACAAGCATTGCCCTATTTTCAATTCGCTGGTAGCTGTTTCTCCAGGGCCTATGACATGTCAGTGGTATGGCACACTGATGGCCCCATGCTCCCCTTCTATTCAAGAACTGCATCATTTTGCACCTTTTCAAACCAACACCCACTGCCTTAATTGATTGGTTGACAGACGTTTTTGGATGGATTCATTGATGATATTGTGCCTTCACTCTCATACCCGTGTGGCACACGCTGAATAAATCAACAGTAAGAAGAACTAGGCAGAAACTAAGTTGGGCCCAACAACACATTTTCAAAACACTCTTGAAGTTGAAGACAAAAGAGAACGTTTGAACGTGTTGAGAAAAATAGTTGGATTAATTGAGAATTGGGAATATTTGATTGAAGACCACATGTTGAAAAATGACAAAAGAAACCTGTGACTTTGATGTCCACTGAATGGGACAGATGAGACATAACTCTTAAATAGTGAAAACATAATATTAGACTCGGTTTCTGTCTCTTGTTGACTGATGTATGTTGGGGGATGATTGGTGCTAGTGTGATTGACATCATCTGTCCTTGAGTTGAACGTACATTTTTGATCTCTCAAGTCAACATTTTGACCAAGACAAAATAATATATGTTCAGTGCCTGTTGAAAGTAAATGAAGGAACCATGGGGGAGCCTGAGAAGGAATGGTTTGTAGAAGGAGTAATCAAATAGAATACTGCCTTCTTGATATCTATTTAGTCTTCCATGACACGTGCAACGTGCCTTTAGATATGCCTGATGAAAAAGCTGCTGGCCTAAAGTATTAAATCTGTGAAGGCAAATATATGACTTTAATCATGGAGTCAAAAAGACTTCCCGATAGACAATATAATTGACACGTTACAATACTTAACACACTTACAGAATGACACTTTTGTATATAGTAGGAACGCGTCTCTAATGGTTTGTTATGTCATTTACAAGAGTAGGTGTTGTGCTGACATCATCAAATGCCCTGAGGCTCGTCAGACATTCACTCCTCTGGCATGGTGACAGTGTTGGGGAACATGAGAGGTTGAGGGTCGCGTCCCACTAATATATGCTTTGCCCTGAAGTGTCCATTTGTTCACTACACATCTAAAAGCATTGGATCGTTGGAGGCATGGGCTTAGATGGAGTTTCCATGTTTCTTACACCAGTCATTTCGTTTCAAATCGGTGAAGCGAAGTGAACAAGTTTGTGGAGATAATAGGGAACTTTTTCCTGATGTTGGCTCCTGTTCAGGGGACCTTTAATGAGTCCCTACACATCTCTTCAGGGTCCGACTGACAGAAAAGCAGCAGCAGCCATCCAGGTTTATTGGAGCTCTCTGAAACACACTTAAGGCTCAAAATGATCTAGCAACAAATCAATTCACAGCCACGTGATAACTAAGCAATGTTGCAACTGTGCTACATAACACAGCCATTATACATACATTGAGTGTACAAAGCATTACACACACCTGCTCTTTCCGTGACAAAGACTGACCGGGTGAAAGCTATGATCCCTTATTGATGTCAGCTGTTAAATCCACTTCAATCAGTGAAGATGAAGGGGGGGTTAAAGAATGACTTTTAAGCCTTGAGGCAATTGAGACATAGATTGTGTATGTTTCCCATTCAGAGGGTGAATTGGCAAGACAAAATATTTACGTGCCTTTGAATGGGGTATTGTAGTAGGTGCCAGGCGCACCGGTTTGAGTGTTTTTTTTTTACACTCAACAGTTTCCTGTGTGTATTAGGAATGGTCCACCACCCAAAGGAAATCCAGCCAACTTGACACAACTGTGGGAAGCATTGGAGTCATCGTGGGCCAGCAGCCACGTGGAACGCTTTCGACACCTTATAGAGTCCATGCCTCAACAAATTGAGGCCGTTCTGAGGGAAAAAGGGGGTGCAACTCAATATTCTTTCTTAATTTTTGATATACTCATATATCCATGCATCTTATTATCAAAGTCCCAGTAAATGAAGAGACACTACTAACATACTCTAGTCTATTGTCTAGAGAAAACCTCAGTTATATACTTTTGTACTATAGGTAATAGGGCGTTGGGCCACCATGAGCCAGAACAGCTTCACTGAGCCTTGGCATATATTCTACAAGTGTCTGGAACTATATTGGAGGAATGAGACACCATTCCTCTATGAGAAATTCCATAATTTGGTGGTTTGTTGATGGTGGTGGAAAACTGTCTCAGGCGCCACTCAAGAATCTCACATAAGTGTTCAATTGGGTTGAGATCTGGAGACTGAGACACACACACTTTAAACCGCCCATGCTCCTTTGAGACATCTCTTTCAAAGTCACTGAGATCTCTTCTTCTAGCCATGGTAACCAGAATAATGGGCAACTGGACATTTTTATACTTGACTCTAAGCATGATGGGATGTTAATTGATTCATGAACCACACCTGTTTGGAAGCACCTGCGTTCAATATACTTTGTGACTCTCAGTGTTTCATTTATTTGGGCAGTTATTTTATATTGCCTGCATCTGGGTAATGGCTGTTCAGTCTTTATCCATATTTTTGAGTGTTGTGCAACTCAGCTGGGTACACACAATTAACTGTCTGAACCCCCACTACCATTAGGGGCTATGACCTTTGACCCATGGACGACATCTTACTCAAGGGGCAAGGTGTCTTCCATGCTCTCTCTCTCTCTCTCTCTCTCTCTGTCTCTCTCTCTCTCTCTCTCTCTCTCTCTCTCTGTCTCTTTGTCTCTCTCATCAGTGTCTCTACATCTTCTACCTCTTCTGCCTTTCTTAATAATTATCTGTCTCTCTGTCTGATGTGGGTGCAAAAGGGATGCCAGTCACAGAGGGGTCTGAGGTCCCAAAAGATTCCGGGGACAGGCATGTTCAATGCACTGGAAGAAGCATGGCCACCCTGACAGATAGAATGTGATGAGACACTAGCAAGGCTGGACAGCAAGTCTTTACCAACCCTCAAACAGAAACAGAGATACTGCATGGATGGCTGGACAGCAGTTCCTTACTTTGGAACCTCAAGAAACTGTCACTACAGTGGGACCGTCTCTGAGTCAATTAGACTGTGGAACATGTCTGTCACTTAAACTTACAGTACTGCAAATGGATCTTCAGCTTACTTTGATCACAGTTCCATTACTGTACAAACACCTTTAGCTACTTTTAACCGTTTGACACTTACGATCACATATGTGTGATCATTGTTGAGTGGTCCCTGCAAATATGTGATTGGAACAGTAGCAACAGAACGTATGATGCAACAAATGTGTCTAAACAGCGTTATTGTCTGAAAAGCATCTAAACAATATTTTGTACTGATGGAAAACAAATGTTTTCACAACTTTATCTCAATTTCACCTTTCATCGTAAAAGATAAAGAAGAAGTTTGTCATCCAAGCATCACATGGAACAAAAAAAAATCATTCCATAAACCAGTCTAAATAGCAGGTGGAGCAGACAAAAAAAAACTAAACAGAAGTTAGCAACTTAACAGCTAGACTTGTTTACAATGTGCCACATCTCTGGTGAACACAAGGGATAAATGTGGTGCTCCTGTAGCTCAGTTGGTAGAGCATGGCGCTTGTAACGCCAGGGTAGTGGGTTCGATTCCCGGGACCACCCATACGTAGAATGTATGCACACATGACTGTAAGTCGCTTTGGATAAAAGCGTCAGCTAAATGGCATATATTATTTATTATATTATTATATTATAAATGTTTTTCGAAAATAAATATTTGTCAGCTAAGCTAACAGTGGCTAAATTATTTATTATGGCAGCCATGTTTGTTCATGTTTGACAAGAGAAAACTCTCTAATCCCAGAATGCCATTCACTATAAAATGCAAATAAACAAAGTCAAAGATGGCTGCAGCCATTGCCCGAATAAAATCAACTTAGGTTAGCCACTTTGCAGCATATTACAAATCTTCAATGTGCTTGTTACAGTGTATACAAGAAACGGAGCACGTGACTTGTCATTTACAGTTTTTGACAAATCACAAAGCAAATAAAATGTTATCACCTCACAGATGATCACCTCAAATCCAATCCAATGGCAAGAAAAAGTATGTGAACCCTTTGGAATTATCTGGATTTCTGCATAAATTGGTCATACAATTATCCTGTCTGCTTAAACTAATAACACACAAATGAATGTATTTTTCTTGTCTATATTGAATACATCAATTAAACATTCACAGTGTAGGTTGGAAAAAGTGTGTGAACCTCTAGGCTAATGACTTCTCCAAAAGCTAATTGGAGTCAGGAGTCAGCTAAACTGGAGTACAGTCATTGAGACAAGATTGGAGATGTTGGTTAGGGCTGCGCTGCCCTATAAAAAACACTCACAAAATTTGAGTTTGCTATTCACAAGAAGCATTGCCTGATGTGAACCATGCCTCTAAAAAAAGAGATCTCAGAAGACCCAAGATTAAGAATTGTGGACTTGCATAAAGCTGGAAAGGGTTACAAAAGTATCTTTAATTAAAAGACTTGATATGCATCAGTCCACGGTATGACAAATTGTCCATAAATGGATAAAGTTCAGCACTGTTGCTACTCTCCCTAGGAGTGGCCATCCTGCAAAGATGACTGCAAGAGCACAGCGCAGAATGCCCAATGAGGTTAAGAAGAATCTTAGAGTGTCATCTAAAGACTTACAGGATTCTCTGGAAAATGCTAACATCTCTGCTGACAAGTATACGATACGTAAATCACGAAACAAGAATGGTGTTCATGGGAGAACACCAAGGAAGAAGCCAATGCTGTCCAAAAAAAACATTGCTGCACGTCTGAAGTTTGCAAAAGAGCATCTGGGTGTTCCACAGCGCTACTGGCAAAATATTCTGTGGACAGAATAAACTAAAGTTGAGTTGTTTGGAAGGAACACACAGCACTATGTGGAGAAATAAAGGCACAGCACACCAACATCAAAACCAAATCCCAGCTGTAAAGTATGGTGGAGGGAGCATCATGGTTTGGAGCTGCTTTGCTGCCTCAGGGCCTGGACAGTTTGCTATCATTGATGGAAAAATGTATTTCCAAGTTTATCAATACATTTTGCAGGAGAATGTAAGGCTATCAGTCCATCAATTGAAGCTCAACACAAGTTGGGTGTCCAACAGGACAACGACCCAAAACACAGAAGTAAATCAACAACAGAATTGCTTCAACAGAAGAAAATACGCCTTCTGGAGTGGCCCAGTCAGAGTCCTGACCTCAATCCGATAGAGATGCTGTGGCATGACCTCAAGAGAGCGATTCACTCCAGGCATCCCAATAATATTGCTGAACTGAAACAGTTTTGTAAAGAGGAATGGTCTAAAATTCCTCCTGACCGTTGTGCAGGTCTGATCCGCAACTACAGAAAACGTTTAGTTGAGGTTATTGCTGCCAAAGTAGGGTCAACCAGTTATTAAAACCAAGGGTTCACATACTTTTCCCACCCTGCACTATGAATGTTTACAAGGTGTGTTCAATAAAGACATGAGCATGTATAATTGTTTGTGTGTTATTGGTTGAAGCAGACTGTGCTTGTCTATTGTTGTGTCTTAGATGAAGATCAGATCAAATTTTGTTTATGCAGAAGTCTGGGTAATTCCAAAGGGTTCACATACTTTTCTTGCCACTGTATGTACAGTATGAATTAAAGGACCATTCCAACCTCATTTTCATTATGTCCAGGACAATACCACAATATCAGTGTCTACAAAAGAAAATATGAAAATGTGCCGTTTTCATGTGTGAAATCCGCACATTTCTACAATTTGTAGAAACAAATGAACCAATTCCATCAACAAAAGTCTAAACATTTTCCAACACTATGAGATGCGCGGTGACATTGGGAAGCAAGAAAATACCCTACCTCTGGCTAAAAACCAGTTGCAGATCTAGAAAATCACCGTTTTTCTTTCTTTTAATCCTACCCTTTGATGTCACGGAGAAGCATTTTTTTTTTTACCTTCTTATCTTTTGAACCACGGATCATAGAAGAGAGACGTTTTCACATATCTAGACATTGGTATGAGGCTGGATATAATGAATATGAGGTTGAAAAGTAGAGGAATTGCCCTTTTAAACCCCTTCAATGGAGAAACCCTTTCCGTTTCACCAAATGGACAAAGCATGTTGATAGACCCTCTCTTCACCTCCGCTATGAAAGTTATTCATTCACCGATACACTCTAATTCACTTTACTCCCAATTGTTCACTGTGAACAGGTAATGGCTCGGACTGTCCAAACAATTAGTCATGTCTTTTTCTCCATTAATGTGATTTGTAGTGGAGCCGTGACATGGTTGAATGGGGCGTCCTCCAAGTGGACTAATTTTACACACAATAAACCTCTGTCAAAGTGCTGCAACTCAAGGTCCTGTGTGGTTCAGTTGGTACGGCATGGTGCTTGCAACGGGTTGTGGGTTCGATTCCCCTGTGGGGCCAGTATAAAAATGTATGCACTCACTACTGTCAATTGCTCTGGATTAGTGCGTCTGCTAAAACGACAAAACTGTGGTGACAAACCGTGGATGTTTGTGGCCTATTAGTAGTTGTACAATAACTTTTTTGTATGCCGTTTTTCACATTTGTATTGTTATTATTAAATAATTGTTAGTATTATTAGACAGTCATTTACATATCATTCCTGTGTCTAAGTATTGTTTGTTTGTTAAGTATTTTTCATTTGGACAGTCTTGAAATGTCCTCCTGGAAAACGTCTAATAAATAGATACTGCATGTATAAGTCCTGCTACAAGTTGCTCTAAAGTGGATACTGAATACTGGTGCTGGTATTTTATTGCTAGGCAGGTTTGTGTATGAAGGAGGGATTAAGGGTGTGACTAAGAAAGGGAATGTATGTGTGAATTTGCACCTGTCTCTCTGTTTCGGCATGTGTTCAGTGTGTATACAGCACAGGAGGCTGCTGAGGGGAGGACGGCTCGTAATAATGAATGGAATGGAGCTAATGGAATGGCATCAAACACACGGGAAACCATCTGTGTGATGGATTTGATACCATTCCACTAATTCTGCTCCAGCCATTACCACAAGTCCTTCCTCCACTATGAAGGTGCCACCAACCTCCTGTGGTACACAGTGTGTGTGTGATGTGTTTCCTACTACTGCAGTCTTCCTGGAGTCTGAGGAGCTCTGAGGAGCGGATCTCCATGAGCACGAACTCGGTCTGCTTCCTCCATCTCTCCCTCTCTCCCTCCCACTGCTGGAGGACAAGGGAAGAGTAATCGATCACCAACCAGGCCCCAGACCACAGTGTGAATCCTTGTCTGTCAATACAGGATTCTCAAACGCACACAGAGACGAGACACAGAGCGCCGATCCCTGTTTTACAGTCCAGCAGATGGATCGACCCACAATTTATATTGGGTGACGCAGCAGTACTCAGAAATGTGAGGAGTCACTACAAAATATAATCAAATCAAGTGTATTGATCACATACACATATTTAGCTATTGAGGGTGTAGTGAAGTGCTTGTGTTCCTAGCTCCAACAGCGCTGTAATATCTAACAATACGGTGGAAAATAAGGATTTAGAGAAAAAAATAATGGAAAAACGTCATAAGAGATTAGGCTGCTCATCTATTTTTAGTCTGTGGGGGATTTGTGACTGGGGAGATAATCTAATATAGGTAATTATTGTCAGTTGTCTGTTATGAAGATTCATGGAGATTTTCTTCGCTGTGCTCTCGGACCAAACTGCCTGTGAATGCCTTCGCACCCTGTTAAATAAATCAAAGCTCTTCTGAAACAGAGGAACAGTAAGAGCTACATTCAATCAAACCAATATTGCATTAGTTTTAGGTAGTGGCATGTTAACATGGTAGTGTACTTATATTGACGATGCTGCAACAGCACCGGGAGATGCAGAGAGAGGGAGAACGTGTGTACACAATGTGCACCGCTCTCAAAACACGTTCATTTACCAATGTTTTATCTATTTCCAATATGTTGTCAACTAAGTTCTTTAGTGGAATGCAGTTAGAGTACTGGGTTTATTTGCAGTATTGACTGGTAAACACCAGTCTCGTTTTGTGAGTGAATCCTTTTCAGAGAAGAAGCTGTGAGAAATACTCAAATGGCAAGGTATGTAATTACACCAAACTGACATCTCCAGAGGAGAGGAGGGGGGGGCGTGAGTGGGCAGTTATTAAGAGCGGAGGGCCAGTAACCGAGCCCTGAGCCAAATAGGTAAAAAAATCTGTTGATGTGCCGTTGAGCTAGGCACTTAACCCCAATTTCTCCTGCAAGTTGATCTGGATAAGAGCGTCTGCTAAATTAAGAAAATGTAAATGTGTGTGTGCATCCGTAGTGCACGTGCATCAATGTCGGTCAATCTGCATAACAAACTTACTTGACTTCCTGGTGAACCTGTATAAACACATCACGTCAAATATTACTTCCTGTCTCGACAATAGAAAATGAATGTGCTCATAGCCAGCCCTCGCCATTATGTCTGATGAATGTAACAATCATGCTACTTTGTTCGCCTAACAGGTAGGAAGAGAGCACACAACAAAACATCACGTTAGCAGCCCCTCAATTAGCATGCATTACTCAAGCCCATTAAGATTACTTAACTAATTAATTATCTAATTGACCTATGCAAGCGACAGCCGTGCGCCAAGTTAAAATACCTCATTAAAATCGGGGAGAGGAATTATTAAATGATTAAATTTGTACCTTTTGGGAGTACAGCTTACGGAGAACCTCAGGAGAGTGAACGGTCGGGTACACGAAATCACATCCCCTCCTGAAATCACAACAAAAACACTGTCATTCATAAGCATCCATTATACAGTGGGGAAGGGTATTGGTGGAGTTCAGCATTTTAAATGATGGCGGTGAAAACAAAAGTGTCTTGGGTCTGGGTTGACAATGGCCTATTCTGTGGAGGCAGGGTTATAAATATGACATGAGAAAAGTTTATAATCTCATTTTTTCTTCCACTTTCCACTTTTCCGCTACTCCATACGTTAAATTAAAAATGAACCGCTACTGATTTCTGTAATGATGGTTTTGTGGCCTGGAAAAATAACACATTATAACACACACACACACACAAAATGAAGCGTTTTACACTCCGGCTTGAGTGAGACACCTTTCGTCTGCATGTTTATTCATGGAGAGAGAGAGAGAGAGAGAGAGAGAGAGAGAGAGAGAGAGAGAGAGAGAGAGAGAGAGAGAGAGAGAGAGAGAGAGAGAGAGAGAGCATCTATCAGCACAAACACAGAAGAACAGAGGGGACCCGCATGTTAATATTTATTCAGCCATCAGATGAGGCTCCCCAGCCCTGTGGAGTTAGTCACTTCCAGGCCACGGGAGGGATATGTATGTGACTCTGATGTTCTTGAGCCTCCATGCAGGCTTCAGAGAGCAGAAGTCAGTGAGGAGCAGCCAGAGTAGAGTAGCAGCAGTAGCAGTATGCAGGGAGAGAGAGCATCCTATGAATTATTCATCTAGTCCTCTCTCTCTGTCTGTCACTCTGACATTACCTTGGTGCCTCCATTGCAGCCAACACATCCGTAACTGTGAGAAATGTTGTATGTTCTCCAGATGTTTTCCCACTGAATCAGTGTTATAGATTTGCAGATTGTATTATATATATATATATATATATATATATACTGCTCAAAAAAATAAAGGGAACACTTAAACAACACAATGTAACTCCAGGTCAATCACACTTCTGTGAAATCAAACTGTCCACTTAGGAAGCAACACTGATTGACAATAAATTTCACATGCTGTTGTGCAAATGGAATAGACAACAGGTGGAAATTATAGGCAATTAGCAAGACACCCCCAATAAAGGAGTGGTTCTGCAGATGGTGACCACAGACTACTTTTCAGTTCCTATGCTTCCTGGCTGATGTTTAGGTCACTTTTGAATGCTGGCAGTGCTTTCACTCTAGTGGTAGCATGAGACGGAGTCTACAACCCACACAAGTGGCTCAGGTAGTGCAGCTCATCCAGGATGGCACATCAATGCGAGCTGTGGCAAGAAGGTTTGCTGTGTCTGTCAGCGTAGTGTCCAGAGCATGGAGGCGCTACCAGGAGACAGGCCAGTACATCAGGAGGTGTAGAGGAGACCGTAGGAGGGCAACAACCCGGCAGCAGGACCGCTACCTCCGCCTTTATGCAAGGAGGAGCAGGAGGAGCACTGCCAGAGCCCTGCAAAATGACCTCCAGCAGGCCACAAATGTGCATGTGTCTGCTCAAACGGTCAGAAACAGACTCCATTATGGTGGTATGAGGGCCCGACGTCCACAGGTGGGGATTGTGCTTACAGCCCAACATCGTGCAGGACGTTTGACATTTGCCAGAGAACACCAAGATTGGCAAATTCGCCACTGGTGCCCTGTGCTCTTCACAGATGAAAGCAAGTTCACACTGAGCACATGTGACAGACGTGACAGAGTCTGGAGACGCAGTGGAGAACGTTCTGCTGCCTGCAACATCCTCCAACATGACCGGTTTGGCGGTGGGTCAGTCATGGTTCTTTGTGGGGCCGCACAGCCCTCCATGTGCTCGCCAGAGGTAACCTGACTGCCATTAGGTACCGAGATGAGATCCTCAGACCCCTTGTGAGACTATATGCTGGTGCTGTTGGCCCTGGGTTCCTCCTAATGCAAGACAATGCTAGACCTCATGTGGCTGGAGTATGTCAGCAGTTCCTGCAAGAGGAAGGCATTGATGCTATGGACTGGCCTGCCCGTTCCCCAGACCTGAATCCAATTGAGCACATCTGGGACATCATGTCTCGCTCCATCCACCAACGCCATGTTACACCACAGACTGTCCAGGAGTTGGCGGATGCTTTGGTCCAGGTCTGGGAGGAGATCCCTCAGGAGACCATCCGCCACCTCATCAGGAGCATGCCCAGGCATTGTAGGGAGGTCATACAGGCACGTGGAGGCCACACACACTACTGAGCTTCATTTTGACTTGTTTTAAGGACATTACATCAAAGTCGGATCAGCCTGTAGTGTGGTTTTCCACTTTAATTTTGAGTGTGACTCCAAATCCAGACCTCCATTGGTTGATACATTTGTTTGTGTGATTTTGCTGTCAGCACATTCAACTATGAAAAGAAAAAAGTACTTAAGAATATATCATTCATTCAGATCTAGGATGTGTTATTTTAGTGTTCCCTTTATTTTTTTTGAGCAGTGTATATATATATATATATATATAAGTGAGTTTGTGAGAAGTTATTCAGACTGATGGCAACATGGTGCAAGGATAAAGTATTGGTTAAACTTTACTTTGAATTTTGGAATTATTATTGTACTCACAGTGACAAACGTATTGGAATGACATGCTGTTACACTATAACACCAATTTTTCCAAATTCGGATCTCAAGGCCAGAAGCACTGCTTGCTTTCCATTCTCAGCTTCTATTTTCTGATCAGGACCTGATTAAGACTTAGGACACCATGTGAGATAACTCTCTGGTCAATCAGTGACATTAATCAAGAAAACAGCAGCACCCCGGACCTCGAGGCTCAGATTTGAGCACCCCTGCACAAAACTACACTTCCACTGGAAAATAAAGTGTTGCCACTGGCTTTCTTTGACATTGTCACCAAGGAAGTAGTCCAATATACAGGAAGAGGCCCAAAATATGTAAGATGTATAGCATTATTAGGACAGCCTCAGTTTTGCTGAGATGAAATGGACTCTTACTGACTGACATTGGATGTACTATATTGGGGTTATAATAACATCACTGTTTAAAACCTCAACATCTGAGAAATACAACACATAAACTGTTTGAAATGCAAACTACAACCTTCCCCTTCGAGGTTAATCTAACGTTTATACAAGTACACTGTAAAACGCCATGTCAATCACCCACACGTTGTTCTTGACAATCACTCACCGGAGAAACCGAGTGAATTTGATGTTGTAGTTCAGGGGCTTTATTGAAAATGGCATGAAGGAGCTCAACGGGCATACAAAGGATGAAAAAGTATCACAGTTTCGATTTCCCAACTCAATTAACATGAATGTATTTACTTTTCTTCTGGTCTCCTTCTGTCAGCACGGAACGGTCACTAATCAACAAACATCAAACTCTTGAGATATAAGTTTTTATCAAACTATTTACAGTCAGAGCTGGGGGGTGGACAATCTCATTAAGTTGTGTTACCTTATTAGGAGCTGAGTAAAGAGAGAGAGAGAGGTAGAGAGAGAGAATGAGAAAGAGAGAGCAATGGGCTGACCTTTCTACCAGACTCATTTCAGCTTTTCATCTACACTGAAAAAAACTATAAATGCAACATGTAAAGTGTTGGTCCCATGTTTCATGAGCTGAAATAAAATATCCCATACATTTTCCATACGCACAAAAAGCTTATTTCTCTCAAATTTTGAGCAAAATTTGTTTACATGCCTGTTTGTGAGCATTTCTCCTTTGCCAAGATAATCCATCCACCTGACAGGTGTGTCATATTTCGTGGACATTCATACTGAAAGAGACTTTGTCATTTCTTCAAACAATCATCTTGTCGACCAGCCTCATTAATTATTGCAATAATGAGGCTGGACGACCCCACACCCTTGAGTGTTGGACCGAGTAACCTAACCTTTACACAAATGCAGAGTACTATATATAGCTGACACTAAAAATGCTTAGTCATGGTTGGTTCAACCCCTCCCATGCAGACCAAGGAGCATCATAAACAACTCTCAAATCAAATCAAATTTTATTTGTCACATACACATGGTTAGCATATGTTAATGCGAGGTAGCGAAATGCTTGTGCTTCTAGTTCCGACAATGCAGTTATAACCAACGAGTAATCTAACCTAACAATTCCACAACTACTACCTTATACACACAAGTGTAAAGGGATAAAGAATATGTACATAAAGATATATGAATGAGTGATGGTACAGAACGGCATAGGCAAGATGCAGTAGATGGTATCGAGTACAGTATATACATATGAGATGAGTAATGTACAGACTTCCGGCGCCGACAGAGATGGCCGCCTTGCTTCGCGTTCCTAGGAAACTATGCAGTATTTAGTTTTTTTACATGTTATTTCTTACATTGGTACCCCAGGTAATCTTAGGTTTTATTACATACAGTCGGGAGGAATTACTGAAAATAAGAGCAACGTCAACTCACCATCATTACGACCAGGAATACGACTTTCCCGAAGCGGATCCTGTGTTTTGCCTTCCACCCAGGACAATGGATCGGATCCCAGCCGGCAAACCTAAACAACGTCGACGTAAAAGAGGCAAGCGAAGCGGTCTACTGGTCAGGCTCCGGAGACGGGCACATCGCGCACCACTCCCTAGCATACTACTCGCCAATGTCCAGTCTCTTGACAACAAGGTTGAGGAAATCTGAGCAAGGGTAGCATTCCAGAGAGACACCAGAGACTGTAACGTTCTTTGCTTCACGGAAACATGGCTCCTAACTGTGGGTTTACCCTGTTGTTATCTACACAGGGTTGTTGTCTTAACCCCACCCTGGCTTAGTTTCCCAGTTGCAAGGATGATTTTGAGACAGTGAGGGATTGTTCTACTCCTAAGCTATATATAAACAAATGTCTATGTACTGCAGTCTTTAACTCATTTGTCAGCTCAAGCCATCTCTAGTGGCCATATGCCCAGATTAGCTGCAGGGAACTACAGTACAGACAATAAAAACACAAACACTAGTAGGACAGAAATGTCTTAATATTAGTTAAATATGAACTGTTAACCATTCATTTCAAATAGATCACAAATATCAAGACGCTGATTAAATTGCATGATTATTACACATGTGTACCTACTGCTAAGGACAAAAAAAAAGGTCACAGAAATGTGCAGTTTTGTCACCCAACACAATGCCACAGATTGGCATGCTGACTGCAGGAATGTCCACCAGAGCTGTTGCCAGAGAATGTAATGTCAATTTATCTACCATAAGCCACCTCCATCATCGTTTTAGAGAATTTGGCCGTACGTCCAACCGGCCTCACAACCACAGACCACGTGTACCCACGCCAGATTGTCTGAGACCAGCCAACCAGACAGCTAATGAAATTGTGGGTTTGAGCTCATCTCAGGGAAGCTCATCTGCTTGCTCGTCGTCCTCACCAGGGTCTTGAGCTAACTGCATTGTGGTGTCGTAACCGGCATAAGCTACGAACAACGAACGCAATTGCATTTTATTGATGATAATTTGAATGGACAGAGATACCGTGATAAGATTCGGAGGCCCCTTGGCGTGCCAGTCATCCAAAGCCATCACCTCATGATAATGCACAATCCCATGTGGGTAAGGATCTGTACACAAGTCCTGGAAGCTGAACATTTTACAGTTCTTCCATGGCCTGCATACTCACCAGACATGTCACCCATTGAGCAACTTTGGGATGCTCTCGGTCGACTTGTATGACAGCGTGTTCCAGTTCCCGCCAATATCAAGGCAAATTTGCACAGCTATTGAAGAATAGGACAACATTCCACTGGCCACAAACAACAGCCTTATCAACTCTACACGAAGGAGATCTGTCAAGCTGAACGAGGCAAATGGTCCTGTGTGGTTCAGTTGGTACGGCATGGTGCTTGCAACGCAAGGGTTGTGGGTTCGATTCCCCTGTGGGGCCAGTATAAAAATGTATGCACTCACTACTGTCAATTGCTCTGGATTAGTGCGTCTGCTGACTGGTTTTCTGATCCACACCCCTACCTTTTTTTCAAGGTATCTGTGACCAACAGCAGCATACCTGTATTCCCAGTCATGTGAAATGCATAGATTAGGGCCTCATTTATTTCAATTGACTGATTTCCTCATATGAAGTGTAACTCAGTAAAATCTTTGAAATTGTTGCGTGTTCCATTTACATTTGAGTTCAGTATTGTACAATTTGCTGCACACTATTGAGGAAGACGATCATCTTTTAAGACCCACTCAACAACCGCAACAACATATGGTGGGGTGACCTGTTGTAAAAATGAACGAATGTCTGGAATAATTCCAATTGTGCATTTGATGAGGCATTCTGAGTGATCGTGTTGATAGTTGTTGCCTACTGAGCTCTTCCTTGCTAAACACGTATATGTAGGACAATTAGTACACAGTATGTCGTTTTAGTAAGTAGTAGGCAAGACAGATTTCAGAAACGGCCAGGGAGTACTGCTAGTCTGTAACCCCCTACAATCTGCCATGTGGAGCAAAGCCTAGACTCACATGTAGAGGAAGAAGATAATTATAGGCTCTCCAAATAGAAAACCTTTAATTTGAAAAACCACTTACAGAGAAAAGAGCAAGAGAGAGAGCGGGAGAGAGAGAGAGAGAGAAAGAGAGAGGGGAAGAGGGAGAGATGAAATAGAGAGAGTGACAAAGGGAGAGAGAACTATAATAGAGAGAATGTAGAAATAGAAAGAAAGAAACTAAGAAACTAAGAAAGAAAGAAAGATTGCTGAAACCATTTACGTAGATGCTACAGAATGTATATCGCTGCACCAAAACAGAACTAGGGAAAGGAATCATGACGTACTGACCATACAGTGTAGTAGCCACACCACAATGTTAATAATTCAGTGATTTTGTCCTCTTGTTTACCAAACAGCCTCTCCTATTGAGCTTAATCCTCGCAAGCATTCGAAATGGCACCATATTCTCTCTATAATACACTAGCTCTGACCTACCATTAATGAATCATTACTAGTACAGTACATTCTGTGTTTTACAGTATGAGTAGTTTTCTCTTGTCATCAAAAGTTATGATGAATCTCACTGAATAAAAGTATTTAAATTAAGGTGTATATAGTGTGTGACATATTGGTATTATTATCTCAGAAAAGGTTATACCCTCCCAAAAAAAGGTGATTGCAATGTAATCAAGATGCAGTTTTGATACAATATATTGTTCCTAAATCCTAATAACAAATGTGTGGCTGATTGTTACTGAGCTGCAATGCTTTAAGGCTGTTGGATCTAATAGTAGGCTACAGCTATGGTTGTTTTTCATCCAACTCAGTAACAGCTGTGCGGGCAGATTTGACTACCTATACCACAGCTCCTGCTGAATAGTCCAGGAATACACCAATATCATCTTCTCATGACCAAAACAAATACACATCTTTTTTTTAAAACTTGTATATAGGAATGTCATTTCTCGAAAGACATTTTAGTTTGGGATAACAAAGTCTCTCTCCGATTATATTCCTTTTACTGACCTTTGTGCGAAAGATGAAATGAGGCGATGCTCTCGAAGAAGCAGGAAGACACACGAAGCAAGACAATCCATTGATTTGTTTGTTATTTAAAATGCAACCCACGGTCATTGTATCTACTCGCACTAGCGTCAAAATAAAGAAGAGCTGATAGCAATTTGCACAATTTCAATTCCACTCCACTACCTCCAAAAAAACTCAATATTTTTTATTCAGGGAGTGCATTCGCATGCACGACCATTGGTATTTCAAACGCCACTGTAGTTCAAGGAATTACAGTTGTTTAGGCCTATTCACTTACTTTCCCAAAGGGCTGGGTATATCAATGTCAAATGTTAATACTTAACATATACCTCCCAGATAGGTGAAATAAATAAAATTGCTATAATAATCAGGCAACACATAAACATTATTTGTTTTGTCACATTATATCAATACCCTGGAAGAGGCTGATAAATCGCCATGTCGGTAATGTTTCCTGGTATGTGAAAAATTGGTCGGAGAGATTAACTTCCTCCTGGCAACAAGCATGACTTGTAAATGGTACAAATGAATTAGTTGCATGTAGCCTCGCGGAGGGAGAGCAAATGTAAACATTCGGAACGTGCCAACTGAAGTTAATGCCAGAGCTCAGCTAGATTTACTCAATTTGCACTGACCCACCGCTCGCCTCGAATCTCCTCCCTCATTTCCGCATTTGACTCAGTAATTCCACCAATCAAACGGAGCGGCTGACCTCTGACATCATGACTTGACAGCCTTAATCATAGGAAACGTTAAGCAATTCTCAGTCCATTCAGTGGGCTAATGTTGCCATTAGAAAGCCATTACTCACCAGTGAGACCCTGAGCTCTGCCACTCCAGGCAGAAACTCCTGACTGGATAATTAGCATGCATAGCTCCCATAGAATGGAACACAATTGGCCGATATTAATCACTGGGTGCAATGTACACAGAGACATAAGGTAACATGGGAACCATTAAGCATGTCATTCTGCATTGACCCTGTGTGTGAGCGAGCGCGCGTGTGTGTGTGTGTGTGTGTGTGTGTGTGTGTGTGTGTGTGTGTGTGTGTGTGTGTGTGTGTGTGTGTGTGTGTGTGTGTGTGTGTGTGTGTGTGTGTGTGTGTGTGTGTGTGTGTGTGTGTGTGTGTGTGTGTGTGTGTGTGTGTGTGTGTGTGTGTGTGTGTGTGTGTGTGTGTGTACACGAGTGTATGTACAAACATGTGTGCAAGTGTGTGTCAATGAATGTATTACCCAATTGTCTCCAACCTTCCTTAAACTGTCATATCAAATCAAACTTTATTTGTCACTTGCGCCGAATACAAAACAAGTGTAGACCTTACCGTGAAATGCTTCCTTACAAGCCCTTAACCAACAGTGCAGTTCAAGATGAAGAAATATTTACCAAGTAGACTAAAATAAAAAGTAATAATTAAAAATAATACAATAAGAATAAAGTAGGCTAAATACAGGGGGGCCCCGGTACTAAGTTAGTGTGTGGGGGTACAGGCTAGTCGAGGTAATCTGTACATGTAGGTGGGAGCACAGTGACTATGCATAGATGACAAACAAACAAACAGCGAGTAGCAGCAGTGTAAAAAAAGGGAGCGGGGGTCAATGTATATTGTCTGCGGCGATTTTATGAATTGTTCAGCAGTCTTATGTCTTGGGGGAGAAGCTGTTGAGGAGCCTTTTGGTTCTAGACTTGGCACTCCGGAATCGCTTACCGTGCGGTAGCAGAGAAAACAGTCTATAACTTGGGTGACTGGAGTCTCTGACAGTTTTATGGGCTTTCTTCTGACACCGCCTATTATATAGGTCCTGGATGGCAGGTGATGCACTGGGCCATTCGCACTCCCCTCTGTAGCGCCATACGGTCAGATGCCGAGCAGTTGCCATAACAGGCGGTGATGCAACCAGTCAGGATGCTCTCGATGGTGCAGCTTTAGAACCTTTTGAGGATCTGGGAACCCATGCCAAATCTTATCAGTCTCCTGAGGGGGAAAGGAAAAGGTTTTGTCGTGCCCTCTTCACGACTGTCTTGGTATGTTTGGACCATGATAGTTCGTTGGTGATGTGGACACCAAGGAACTTCAAACTCTCGACCTGCTCTACTACAGCCCCGTCGATGTTAATAGGGGCCTTTTTCGGCCCACCTTTTCCTGTAGTGCACAATCAGCTCCTGAATTCGATGTGTTCATATCATTAATCAGATGTGTTCATAAAGTAATCACGTGCAGAGCTATTATTCTGCATTTCCATTCATGTACTGTATTAGTCAACGGTGCTTGAAGCCGTCCTGTGAGTGATATCACTTCCAACAGGCTGTGCAGCTCAGAGATTTGCTGACTTCCTTCCTACACAGCAGGTGTTTCATAGAACCTCATAGAAGTACCTTTAAACATGTTTCACAAGAAATATCATAAAACTGCCCCTCTCGAGAGTATGATTGATGTGAGTGTGTTCTGGCTGGCTGGAAGATAGATTATTTTTTGTTTGTGAACCTTTTGTTGGTGAATTATGTTTGTTAAATTACGTTTGTGTTTGCTGCATCTCAGAATATATGTACGGTTTTAGTTTAGGTAAATATATCTACTGAATTACCAAAAAAATATGACAACAGAACGAAATATGAACTATTGAAATGGAGACATTCAAAAGAGAAATTTGTCAAATAAACGAATATGTAGATCGGTTCAAATGGTTATTTTGCGGTATAACATATAACTTATGCATGCTCGGCTTAGTCACGGAATTTATTCAACACCATACTCCACATGACAGAGAGGCTATATAAAATTAGAAGCATTAAGCATTATCCATCTTTGTGTCTGTACACTGTTACAGGATGATGCAATGGCACGAAATGTTACTCTGCAAACCAAATGAATACAAATGGAATTCTATTTCCAACAACCTCTCTGCAGAAAAATATAGCTTCATCCCAAATGGCAACCTATTCCCTATAGTGCTCCAATTTTAACCAGAGACCATACAGTAGGGCTATGGTCAAAAGTAGTGCACTAAATAGGGAATAGGTTGCCATTTGAAACTGAGGCAATTTTGAGTTTTTTTCTCTCCCTTTGAGTACCATAAAGATTACATGAGCAGTGTTTTGACCTTCCTGGCTGTACTGTACGGACAACTAGTCAACAAGTCCACTCAGTAAGTCGCTGTTTGATTCCCAAGTGGATCAGTATATAACTTAAGTCGGTTGGAATAGCAACATACTGTAGGTATTGTGCAGGTTGTTCAACACGTTTACTGTACTTGCAAGGTGTAGCATCCTTAACCGGGGATCTATTGGAGCCTAGAATGTCATTGTAACTGAGTAAAGCTCTTGTTCTACACAATAGCTAGTACTAACCCACGTATACTTGTCATTGAGGTGTCGTTGCTATTATAGAGAAACATCGCAGAAACTAATCTAAAACAAAACCTTCTCCAAAAACAAACTTGGAGGCCATTTTCACTCAAATTTACTTTTCAACCAAAGCTGGAAACTATTATTTTCATATCTGCCTGCATTGAATGATATGGAAATGTAGGTCACACGGACATGTCATATTTCATCTCATACAAGAACTCCATTTTACACCCCATTAGTGCAACATATGTCAAGTTTTACAACAAGCACTCTCAACAGAACGGACCTCTGTTCTGATATGGTCTGATGTATGAAGCTAAAAATGTAATGGAGGCTCTTACGGAAAGTGGGGATGGTGTTCGCTGCTCTTCGCTGCACCGCAGAGTTGTTTCCCACACACACACGCGCACACACACGCGCACACACACACACACACACACACACACACACACACACACACACACACACACACACACACACACACACACACACACACACACACACACACACACACACACACACACACACACACACACACTCCTTGGGCCTAGCATTGTTATCCTGGTTCCATTACCATTCCCATCAGTCCCTACTCTACTCTCTCTCTCTCACACACACACACACACACACACTGCTCTGACAGGCAGAATAAAAAGCTCCAGCACTCAGCCTGTGGCTCTGAGTGGGTCTGCTGGGGAGTGAAGGAAAGTCCACAGCCTGAAGCGCCGTGGGGGAGATGGGTCTGGGAATAAGGGACACAGGGTTAGATTTAGAGCCTGCACACCATCCTGTGTGTGTGGGGGATGATAGTGTGTGTGTGTGTGTGTGTGTGTGTGTGTGTGTGTGTGTGTGTGTGTGTGTGTGTGTGTGTGTGTGTGTGTGTGTGTGTGTGTGTGTGTGTGTGTGTGTGTGTGTGTGTGTGTGTGTGTGTGTGTGTGTGTGTGTGTGTGTGTGTGTGTGGATGTGTTTAAATATGCATGTAAGGAACAGAAGTCCCCACAAGAATAGAACACTTTTTGTTGTTGTTGACCAAATGGGCACATTCTGTTGGTCCCCACAATGTCAACTGCTATTTCTAGGGGGTTTAGGTTTAAGAGGGTTTCTGCTTATGCTGGTGTCAAATTGTGGGTTGCACGGGCCTATTGCAACTTTCTGTTCCTATATTCTACTGTACATCCGACCGGTCTGAAGAGGGTGGGAGAACATTGAAAGACCGAGACAGTTCAACAACAGGAGAAATAAAACAAAGCGCCGAGGGTAAAAATGTTGAACTTCAAAACAAATTGTTTATCGTGAAATCATAGAAAAACACGCAAGCTGGATCAATGAAATAATGAAATAAATCGGTGAATAAGTACATAATTGGAAGTCCCCCACAAGAGAGGAAGGGATTAAGTGCTCCAAAGATGTGCTTGCATTAAAGCAGTTGATATATAAAAATAAAAGATATATATATATATATATAAAATCTAAAAAAAAAGACAAAACCAGATTGAGCAAATAAATACATTCGTTTTCATTGAACTTCCTCCTCGTGTCGGTGGCCCGTCCAGCTGTCTTAATTAGGCCCTTACTATCTCTCAGTGTCCATGCTGTACACTACTTTTTAACGTTCATACCAAGTGTCCAACAAGTTGATTGTATGTGGGTTGATGACCTATTTAACTGTTATGGTAGGATGATGGTTATTGAGTATTTCAACAAATGTTGTGAAATATACCAGATCGCGTTCCCACCCTCCGAAGATATCATCCAGGTATCGTCTATAAAACATGGGACGCAATGGGCATTTAGCCAAGGCTGTCAACTCCCAGTCCGCCGTATAAATATTACCATAAGCCCGGGCGAACTTTTTACCCATAACCGTCCCATGAATCTGAATCGGTAGTGTTTATGATTACATGTGAAAACATTGTTTCTCAAGCCAGGTTCTGGAAGCTGTAGGAGGTGTGAGCCTGGTCTATCTGCATCTGGATATATCCAGAGTGCTAATTCCACTGCTGTTCAACCTGACAAGATGTCTATGTTGGTGTAGAGAGAATCTATATCTCTGGTGAATAGGTGCTGGGACTGGAATGGTTTTGAAGTGTGTCTATGACATAGTATGTGTTCTTCAGGTAGAAAGGGTGCCTTTGTGAGATGGGACTGTAGTAAGTCAATGAATTGGGCCGCTGGCGAGGACTCACTCCCCCAGTCTGACACAAAAGGTCTTCCCTTCGGGACCTCAAAAAGGACTGTCCAGGCATCTGGTGCTTGATGGATCTTCGGGAGGAGATAGAAGAGCCTCTGTCTGGGTAAGTCTGGTCCGTCAAGATATGCCTTTTGTCTATCTGTAATGTATTTCTTTCTGATTTGTGTCTGGATCTGTGTAGAAGCAGGGACAGGAGTATAGTGTTGTGTATTAGAGAGTTGGCAGTGGACTTCAAAGAGGTACTGTTGGTTGTCCATAATAATTGTCTTTGTCTGCTGATTTTAATGTTATATGTTGGTGTTTCCTTACTTTAGCTATGGCTTGTCTTTCTTCTAGTGTGATGCTCTGTTGTGAGGTTATGGGGGCAGTATGGAATTCTCTGATGATTTGTGTGTTGGTTTTAATGAGCTTCCTAACGGGTGCTGATATTGTCTGTGATTTGGCTTCCCATCTGGATGGAGCTGTGAATGGTAGTGTTCGGTAAACAGATGAATAGTCAAAGTGGTCCAATAGTTTCAGAGTTCTATACCTGTCAATGTATTTCTAGGGGTGTTAGGGTTAAGGTTAGAATTAGGTTTAGGGTTAGGAGCTAGAGTTAGTTTTAGGGTTAGGGTTAGGAGCTAGGTTTAGGGTTAAGGTTTTCGGGTTAAGGTTAGGGTTAAGGTTTTTGTGTTACGGTTAGGGTTAGGGATAGGGTAAGAGAACGGGCTAGGGTTAGGTTTATGGGAAATAGGATTTTGATTGGGACTGAATTGTGTCCCCCCCACAAGGTTAGCTGTACACGAGTGCATGTGTGTGTGTTTCTGTATTCTCATCTTCACATCAAACATCAATCATGACCGGACTGGGAGAGGAGGCTCTTAATGCATTCTGACTCTCCTCCCCTTGTCCACTCTAGCACACCCAGTGGGGGAACAATATACAATTACAGATGACATTTTGCAGATGCTTTTATCCAAAGTTTACAGTCATGTGTGCATACATTTTCCATGTGGGAGGTCCCGGGAATCGAACCCACTAGCGTGGCGTTGCAACCGCCTTGCTTAAGGGGGAGGAGCCATCTCTCTAAAAGAGACACAATTTAAGGTGTCAGTGGGTTACTCTGTGCTGCACAGAGGTTGTAATGTAAAAGAAGGCCATGAGATAGAAATATACCGTGGTTGCATATTGGAGATACATTTAGGCAATGTTGCCAGTAGTTTTACATAATAGTTCTTAATAACAGTTGCAAGCGAAGAAGAGGGGTACTGTAATCGTTGTAAAAGCTTCAGGAATAGCTAAGCTCTACATAGAACTGTCACACTAAGAGTGGACACCGATGTAGTTACCATGACCAGCCGAGCCTCATATCCCTCACTCTTCTAACTATGTGACTTAAATGAGGGCAAGTGAGGCGTTCAATGTGAACATTTTTAACTTCCTGGACAAACATAAGCGACTGAGTAAAAAAAGAGAAAAGCACTTACACTAGCTTGAATATACTTCCATTTTTTGGGGATCAATGAACTCTCAACCTCTTCTATTTCAATCAATCAAATGTATTGATAAAGCCCTTCTTACATCAGCTGGTGTCACAAAGTGCTGTACAGAAACCCAGCCTAAAACCCCAAACAGCAAGCAATGCAGGTGTAGAAGCACGGTGGCTAGGGAAAACCTCCCTAGAAAGGCCGAAACCTAGGAAGAAACCTAGAGAGGAACCAGGCTATGAGGGGTGGCCAGTCCTCTTCTGGCTGTGCCGGATGGAGATTATAACAGAACATGGCCAAGATGTTCAAATGTTCATAGATGACCAGCAGGGTCAAATAATCATCTTTGCCATAGAACCATTGATGAAAACTAACATTATGGCCCTGAGAGTCTTAAAGAACAACATAAAAGCTATACCAGTAGAAATCCTTTCAGGCCCAAAAAGAAAGAAAAAATAAATTCATTAGATTTTAAATTATACAGCTATTTAAATGTCCACTTGTAGGTCCATTACACACCAGTTTGAGTTACTTCCCCTGAAAGTGAATTTACCACCGCTTCAGATAGCACAGTTATTGTGAAGTGAGCCTATTAATCAATGCTATCCTTTCCAATAAGGGGGAAATTGCTCCTTTTGTTTTACCAAGATAGCTCGCTCATTACCTCCTTTGGTTCCCCCTACAACGTCTTATTTGCCAGCAAATTCAAACACAAATAGGGAGGTGTTCATCATGGGAAGCCCCGATATGTCATTGAATTCGTGGCAGCCATTTTGAATAGGGAAAAATAGCCCCAGCCTACTATATTAACAGATTTTTTGTAGGTATAACCATGCTATTGCTAAGTGTAGTTAGCAACAGAGAGTGGATGGAATCTATTTGGGATGTTGCTTGCAAAGAAGTGTTGGGTATGTGTACGTGGCTAGCCATAACCTCATCTGTTAGCCAAAGGTTATCTGTCTTCTTGTCGACAGGGGAAGAGTGAAGGACGAGACTGTATGTGTGTGAGCCAATACTCAAGGGAGGTAGGAGAAAGACTCTGCCGTGTGGTCCAGTCAACATGTCTGCGTCAACTGGATAATCAATGTTGTCAGTGTCTTCTCCCTGTCTTCTTCACCGGTATCTGGAAGGATTGTTTGTCGTCGTGGGACACCCTGTCTCCCCTGACAACCATGTAATTTATGACCCGAGGAGGAGGCTGGTTGCTGGCGGTGACAACCTGGCCATCATCAGTCACCCACGGCAACAGCCACAACAACACAGCAAAGGTCATTGGTGTCAAGTCTGTGTGGCAACGTCTAGCCACTCATTCCTACAATATTAGCAGTGCCGAGGTCAATGACACACCCATATGGCCAAATTGATGTAATCCTAAATCTTCTGGGTAATGGGGCTGGTGGTCAGTGAAAACGAAAATGTATGTTTAGAGGACCAACTTTGCCTCTCTACTATACTGTATGCAGCCACATGCAGGCTGTTTGTTGACAGTCTTGACCATATTGACAGTGTTCTTTTTTTATTTTATTAAATGTGATATTGTCAATTTCCAGTAGCCAGTGCTTTGCAGATATTGACATTGTCATATTATTCTCAGGAGAATTTGTTGAGAATTTGTTAAACACATTGATGGCCTAATCTTGAATCTAACATCTCACTTAACATTAGTGTGAGTCAATGACAAAAATTCCTATATTTTATGACATTTACCAAATTACATTTTTAATTTAACTAGACAAGTTAGTTGAGAACAAATTCTTACTTATAATGACGGCCTACAACGGCCAAACCGGATGACGCTGGGCCAGTTGTGTGCCGCCCTATGGGACTCCCAGTAACAGCCGGTTGTGATACAGCCTTTATTCGAACCAGGGTGTCTGTAGTGGCACCTCAAGTACTGAGATGCAATGCATTAGACCGCTACACCATTCAAATAAAATAAAATAAAATGTTATTAGTCACATGCGCCGAATACAACAGGTTGTAGACCTTACAGTGAAATGCTTACTTAAGAGCCCCTAACCAACAATGCAGTTTTAAAAATACAGATAGAAATATGAGATAAAAATAACAAGTAATTAAAGAGGAGCAGTGAAATAACAATAGTGAGACTACATACAGGGGGTACCGATACAGAGTCAATGTGCGGGGGCACCGGTTATTTGAGGTACATGTAGGTAGTTATTAAAGTGACTATGCATAGATGACAAAAGAGAGTAGCAGTGGTGTAAAGAGGGGGTGGGGGGTGGGGAGGCACTGTGAATAGTCTGGGTAGCCATTTGACTAGATGTTCAGAAGTCTTATGGCTTGAGGGTAGGAGTTGTTTAGAAGCCTCTTGGACCTAGACTTGGCACTCTGTTACCGATTGCCGTGCAGTAGCAGAGAGAACAATCTATGACTAGGGTGGCTGGAGTGTTTGACAATTTTTAGGGCCTTCCTCTGACACCGCCTGGACTAGAGGTCCTGGATGGCAGGAAGCTAGGCCCCAGTGATGTGTTGGGCCGTTTGCATTACCCTCTGTATTGCCTTTCGGCCGGAGGCCAAGCAGATGCCATTCCAGGCAGTGATGCAACCAGTCAGGATGCTCTTGATGGTGCAGCTGTAGAACCTTTTGAGGATTTGAGGACCCATGCCATATCTTTTCAGTCTCCTTAGGGGGAATAGGTGTTGTTGTGCCCTCTTCACAATTCTCTTGGTGTGCTTGGACCATGTTAGTTTGCTGGAGATGTGCACACCAAGAAACTTGAAGCTCTCAACCTGCTCCACCACAGCCCTGTCGATGAGAATGGGGGAGTGCTCGGTCCTCTTTTTCCTGTAGTCCACAATCCTCTCCTTTGTCTTGATCACGTTGAGAGAGAGGTTGTTGTCCTGACACCAAACGGCTAGGTCTCTGACCTCCTCCCTATAGGCTGATTTGCAGATGACACTGTTTAATTTAACGATGGTGTTGGAATCGTGCCTGGCCGTGCAGTCATGAGTGAACAGGGAGTACAGGACTGGACAGAGCACGCACCCCTGAGGGGCCCCTGTGTTGAGGATCAGCGTGGCGAATATGTTGTTACCTACCCATACTAACTCGGGGTTGGTAAGGGGGTGGCCCGACAGGAAGTCCAGGATCCAGTTTCGGAGGGAGGGAGGTGTTCAGTCCCAGGTCCTTCGCTTATTGATGAGCTTTGAGGGCACTATGGTGTTGAACGCTGAGCTGTAGTCAATGAAAACCATTCTCACATACAGATGAAGTCACAAGTATACATACACCTTAGCCAAATACATTTAAACTCAGATTCTCACAATTCTTGACATTTATTCCAAGTACAAATGACCTGTCTTAGGTCAGTTAGGAACACCACTTTATTTTAAGAATGTGAAATGTCAGAATAATAATCGAGATAATTATTTATTTCAGATGTATTTCTTTCATTTACATTACATTTACATTTAAGTCATTTAGCAGACGCTCTTATCCAGAGCGACTTACAAATTGGTGCATTCACCTTATGACATCCAGTGGAACAGCCACTTTACAATAGTGCATCTAAATCTTTTAAGGGGGGGGGGTGAGAAGGATTACTTTATCCTATCCTAGGTATTCCTTAAAGAGGTGGGGTTTCAGGTGTCTCCGGAAGGTGGTGATTGACTCCGCTGTCCTGGCGTCGTGAGGGAGTGTGTTCCACCATTGGGGAGCCAGAGCAGCGAACAGTTTTGACTGGGCTGAGCGGGAACTGTACTTCCTCAGTGGTAGGGAGGCGAGCAGGCCAGAGGTGGATGAACGCAGTGCCCTTGTTTGGGTGTAGGGCCTGATCAGAGCCTGGAGGTACTGAGGTGCCGTTCCCCTCACAGCTCCGTAGGCAAGCACCATGGTCTTGTAGCGGATGCGAGCTTCAACTGGAAGCCAGTGGAGAGAGCGGAGGAGCGGGGTGACGTGAGAGAACTTGGGAAGGTTGAACACCAGACGGGCTGCGGCGTTCTGGATGAGTTGTAGGGGTTTAATGGCACAGGCAGGGAGCCCAGCCAACAGCGAGTTGCAGTAATCCAGACGGGAGATGACAAGTGCCTGGATTAGGACCTGCGCCGCTTCCTGTGTGAGTCAGGGTCGTACTCTGCGGATGTTGTAGAGCATGAACCTACAGGAACGGGCCACCGCCTTGATGTTAGTTGAGAACGACAGGGTGTTGTCCAGGATCACGCCAAGGTTCTTAGCGCTCTGGGAGGAGGACACAATGGAGTTGTCAACCGTGATGGCGAGATCATGGAACGGGCAGTTCCGTCTTGCCGAGGTTCAGCTTGAGGTGGTGATCCGTCATCCACACTGATATGTCTGCCAGACATGCAGAGATGCGATTCGCCACCTGGTCATCAGAAGGGGGAAAGGAGAAGATTAATTGTGTGTCGTCTGCATAGCAATGATAGGAGAGACCATGTGAGGTTATGACAGAGCCAAGTGACTTGGAGTATAGCGAGAATAGGAGAGGGCCTAGAACAGAGCCCTGGGGGACACCAGTGGTGAGAGCGCGTGGTGAGGAGACAGATTCTCGCCACGCCACCTGGTAGGAGCGACCTGTCAGGTAGGACGCAATCCAAGCGTGGGCCGCGCCGGAGATGCCCAACTCGGAGAGGGTGGAGAGGAGGATCTGATGGTTCACAGTATCGAAGGCAGCCGATAGGTCTAGAAGGATGAGAGCAGAGGAGAGAGAGTTAGCTTTAGCAGTGCGGAGCGCCTCCGTGATACAGAGAAGAGCAGTCTCAGTTGAATGACTAGTCTTGAAACCTGACTGATTTGGATCAAGAAGGTCATTCTGAGAGAGATAGTGGGAGAGCTGGCCAAGGACGGCACGTTCAAGAGTTTTGGAGAGAAAAGAAAGAAGGGATACTGGTCTGTAGTTGTTGACATCGGAGGGATCGAGTGTAGGTTTTTTCAGAAGGGGTGCAACTCTCGCTCTCTTGAAGACGGAAGGGACGTAGCCAGCGGTCAGGGATGAGTTGATGAGCGAGGTGAGGTAAGGGAGAAGGTCTCCAGAAAATGGTCTGGAGAAGAGAGGAGGGGATAGGGTCAAGCGGGCAGGTTGTTGGGCGGCCGGCCGTCACAAGACGCGAGATTTCATCTGGAGAGAGAGGGGAGAAAGAGGTCAGAGCACAGGGTAGGGCAGTGTGAGCAGCACCAGCGGTGTCGTTTGACTTAGCAAACGAGGATCGGATGTCGTCGACCTTCTTTTCAAAATGGTTGACGAAGTCATCTGCAGAGAGGGGAGGAGGGGGAGGATTCAGGAGGGAGGAGAAGGTGGCAAAGAGCTTCCTAGGGTTAGAGGCAGATGCTTGGAATTTAGAGTGGTAGAAAGTGGCTTTAGCAGCAGAGACAGAGGAGGAAAATGTAGAGAGGAGGGAGCGAAAGGATGCCAGGTCCGCAGGGAGGCGAGTTTTCCTCCATTTCCGCTCGGCTGCCCGGAGCCCTGTTCTGTGAGCTCGCAATGAGTCGTCGAGCCACGGAGCGGGAGGGGAGGACCGAGCCGGCCTGGAAGATAGGGGACATAGAGAGTCAAAGGATGCAGAAAGGGAGGAGAGGAGGGTTGAGGAGGCAGAATCAGGAGATAGGTTGGAGAAGGTTTGAGCAGAGGGAAGAGATGATAGGATGGAAGAGGAGAGAGTAGCGGGGGAGAGAGAGCGATTCATCACATTCCCAATGTGTCAGAAGTTTACATACACTCAATTATTTGGTAGCATTGCCTTTAAATTGTTTAACTTGGGTCTAACATTTTGGGTAGCCTTCCACAAGCTTCACACAATAAGTTGGGTGAGTTTTGGCCCATTCCTCCTGACAAAGCTGGTGTAACTGAGTCAGGTTTGTAGGCCTCATTGCTCACACACAATTTTCAGTTCTGCCCACACATTTTCTATGGGATTGAGGTCAAGGCATTGTGATTCCCACTCCACTCCAATTCATTGACTTTGTTGTCCTTAAGCCATTTTGCCACAACTTTGTAAGTATAATTGGGGTCATTGTTCATTTGAAAGACACATTTGCGACCAAGCTTGAACTTCCTGACTGATGTCTTGAGATGTTGCTTCAATATATCCACATAACTGTCCTACCTCATGATGCCATATATTTTGTGAAGTGCACCAGTCCCTCCTGCAGCAAAGCACCCCTGCGACATGATGCTGCCACCCCTGTGCTTCACTTTTGGGATGGTGTTCTTCGGCTTGCAAGCCTCCCCCTTTTTCCTCCAAACATAACGATGGTCATTATGGCCAAACAGTTCTATTTTTGTTTCATCAGACCAAAGGACATTTCTCCAAAAAGTATGCTCTTTGCCCCCATGTGCAGTTGCAAACCATAGTCAGGCTTTTGGAGCAGTGGCTTCTTCCTTGCTGAGCGACCTTTCAGGTTATGTTGACATAGGACCTGTTTTACTGTGGATATAGATACTTTTGTACCTGTTTCCTCCAGCGTCTTCACAAGGTCCTTTGCTGTTGTTCTGGGATTGATTTGCACTTTTTGCACCAAAGTACGTTCATCTCTAGGAGACAGACCGCGTCTCCTTCCTGAGCGGTATGACAGCTGCGTGGTCTCATGGTGTTTATACCTGCGTGCTATTGTTTGTACAGATGAACGTGGTTCCTTCAGGCATTTGGAAATTGCCCCCAAGGATTTGCCCCCAAAAAGCTCTGGTTCATTCGACCGACCACTCAGAAAATGTTGTCATTCTTACTAATTTTTCAGAATAAAAGTCTGAAACAATGTCTAAAGACTGTTGACATCTAGTGGAAACCATAGGAACTGTAATCTAGGTCCCGTCCATTTATATGGTGGATAGGCTTTCAATGAAAAAACACTAAATTCAAAAGAATGCCACTTCCTGGATGGATTTTCCTCAGGTTTTCGCCTGCCATATCAGTTCTGTTATCCTCACAGACATTATTGTAACAGTTTTGGAAACTGTAGAGTGTTTTCTATCCAATACTACCATGTATATGCATATTCTAGCTTCTGGGCCTGAGTAACAGGCAGTGTACATTTGGGCACCTCATCCATCCAAAATTCTAAATAATGCCCCCTACACAAAGTCCCCGGCTACTAGGAGCGCCGCCTCTGGGTGAGCGTTTTCCTGTTTGCTTATGGAAGACTACAGCTTATTCAATGCTGTCTTTGTGCCAGCGTTTGACTGTGGTAGTATGTAAACAGCTACAAGATTACAGATGAAAACTCTCTCGGTAGGTAGTGTGGTCTACAGCTGATCATGAGGAACTCTACCTCAGGAGAGCAATAGCTCAAGACTTCTTTAGACATCGTGCACAGGCTGTTGTTTACAAACAATATATAGACAGCAGCCCTTTGTCTTACCAGACGCCGCTGTTCTATCCTGCCGGTACATCATATAATCAGCCAGCTGTAAGTTGATGTTGTCATCGTTCAGCCAGGACTCTGTTAAGCACAAGATGTTGCAGTTGTTAATGTCCCGTTGGCAGTTTAAATCTTCCAAGTAACACTTCGATTTTATTGTCCAAAGATTGCACGTTTGCTAGCAGAATGGAGGGAAGTGGGCGTTTATTCAATCGTCTGCAAATTCTCAGAAGGCAGCCAGACTTTCGGCCCCTCTTTCTCTGCCTCCTCTTGATGCAGATCACTGGGATCGGGGCCTGTTCCCAAGGAATCAGCATATAGAATTAGAATACGTGGATAACTACAAATACCTAGGTGTCTGGCTAGACTGTAAACTCTCCTTCCAGACTCACAGTGCCATCCATTTTGTCACCAAAGCCCCATATACTACCCACCACTGCGACCTGTACGCTCTCGTTGGCTGGCCCTCGCTTCATACTCGTCACCAAACCCACTGGCTACAGGTTATCTACAAGTCTCTGCTAGGAAAAGCCCCGCCCTATCTCAGCTCGCTGGTCACCATAGCAGAACCAACTCGTAGCACACGCTCCAGCAGGTATATCTCACTGGTCACCCCCAAAGCCAATTCCTAATTGGGTTGCCTTTCCTTCCAGTTCTCTGCTGCCTGCTGACTGGAACGAACTGCAAAAATCACTGAAGCTGGAGATTCCCATCTCCCTCACTAGCTTTAAGAACCAGCTGTCAGAGCAGCTCGCAGATCACTGCACCTGTTCATAGCCCATCTGTATACAGCCCATCTATCTACCTCATCCCCATACTGTATTTATTTATTTTGCTCCTTTTTCACCACAGTATCTCTACTTGCACATCCATCTTTTGCACATCTACCATTCCAGTGTTTAATTGCCATATTGTAATTACTTCGCCACCATGGCCTATTTATTGCCTTAACTCCCTTATTTGACCTTATTTTTATGTATTATTGACTGTATGTTTTGTTCATTCCATGTGTAACTCTGTGATGTTGTATGCGTCGAACTGCTATGCTTTATCTTGGCCAGGTCGCAGTTGCAGATGAGAACTTGTTCTCAACTAGCTTACCTGGTTAAATAAAGGTGAAATAAATTTTTTTTTTTAAATATCCTTCTGCCGTCGGGAGCGTCGTGAAAGGAAAAAGAGGATTCTGCTAGTCCGTGGTGAGTAATCGCAGTGCTGATGTCTAGAAGATATTTTTGGTCATAAGAGACTGTAGCGGAAGAATCGCGTACAAAATAAGTTAAATAAGTTACAAACAACGCAAATAAGCAACAAAAAAAAAACACAATCGGCTGGGGACACGTTCTCCGGCGGCATCTTATTCCCTACTCCCTACTCCGGAGCCCAAATGGATACATGGATAGAATTTATTCAGTTATGGAAAATTCATCAGAATTGTCCAAGTATCTTAGTAGTAGTGACAGATTGCTGGGTTCCCTGGTTAATATGCTAATTATCATGTTAATGCAATCTGGAGAGAAAGGCAAGGTTAACTGAATACAACACCATGATAATGACTATTTCCAGGACAAGCCAAATGCAAACGCTTTCCATGAGCACAGTTTCACCTGTCATCTGTCAACACATAAACACTCTTTAAAACAAGAAAACATGTCTGTTTACAGGTTTATAGGTTTCAATTAGAAGTCGACATAGGAGAACACCATATGTTCCTAGGTTGCATCCAAAATGGTACCCTATTCCTATAGGGAATAGGGTTCTACTTGAGGTGGGTGATATGTCATTAAAGAGAGCAGTCTCACTACGAAAATGTACAGAGTACTGAGGATGTCCTAATATGGACACCGTATAGAAAGCGTTGTTTTCACACTTTGAAATATTGTCGTATAGAAAATGCATTAGGTTGTTATAACGATTACAAGTCTGGAGGTTTATTGAACTGGCAGACGCCTGGCTGTGTGGTGTTGTTGTTTCCAGCCCCATTCCGTGCCATGATTCATCCATCTTGCTGCTCCTCACGCCTGTACTGTATTCGATAAAGCTATAATTTCCCCTTAAACAGAGTGGATATTACAGAGTATTCCTGCAACAACCACCAGTTCAAATTGGACCAACTTAGAAAGGCTGTTCCTAATAGCACAGGGTGAATGGATTCTGTACACAAATAGAAGCTAGCAGCAGGCTTGAAATTGATAAATCAGTTTGACAAGAACGAATCAGGCCGGTGACCTTGGGGAGCCAAATCTAGAAAGGAGAAATCGACAAAACAGAGTCATTTTACTCATTTTGTCTCTTTTTATTGGGCAGATCTGGTATATTGATGTCTCAGGGGTGACATGTGTTTTTCTTTGCATATGAAAATGTACTATATTAAATACATGGAACATATCTATCAAACATTCCTCTTAGGACTAGCTTTGTTGGCTTTTGGTAATGGTCTTCATGGATATAGCTGATGCCTGTTTGATTTATATATGTTTTGTATGAACATTCTTACTGATTTGTTTTTACACAAATAAGAACACGCACAATACCGGTTTGATTAGTTTTGAGGGAATATATTAAGAAGAGGACAGAGTGTAGAAATCATATCAGACAACGTAGTGTAGCACCTGCGCTCATGAATCACCCTGCAAGAGAAGTGTAATAAAATGAGATGCTTGGTCCTGTATCGTATTATTGGACACAGCAGAACTTTGGACACTGGCAATAACCAAAATCTATTTGCATTCTGAGTCCTGCAGCATTGGTATTAACTAGGATTCACTGTCTGTTTAAAATGTCCCTTCTGTCTCTTGCAAATACCCTATTATTCCAAACATTACTCGTATAACATGGTCTCAGCTACAAGAAAATGTGTGCCCTTTGCACTGCATTAGTACCACTAGCATCATATCAAATAGCCCTTGTGCCTACTGCCTTGGCTTTGCAAAGATGCTGCATTGGACATAACTTTTATAATGCACTTAAAAATATATATGTTTTTGAAGGTCTGACCTTCCCCATATGGTCAGGGAACATTTAAAGAATGCGAGTGTTAAATGTTGGGGATTTAAATATATGATGCCGCGCACTTCCTCATCAAGGGCAGCTGTGTTTAATCCCACCACACTGTTCTATCATACTGATTGATTTACAGTAGCCGCCCGCCTCCAGGTGATGTCTTCATGTTATCTAAACGCAGGACAAGCTGATGGCTGATGGGAAAGAAGGTCCTTGGTGAAACCGCAGAGCGCTATGTCCAATGACACCTCTGTCATGCATGGCCATTTTTATACAATTTTCACACAACAGTGCCAAGCTGAGCTATACTAGGCTGGCATGGTAACAAATCCTGGGAAAGGACCATGTGAAAATAAATATCTGAGCTAGCACAGTACGGTTTGGGTCAGCAATATAGTGTGAAACAGGCAATGAGAAGGTAAAACAATGCCATTCCTCTGACAGAAACGGATCAATGCGATAATGCTAGTTACCCGCGCTTAATTTAAGCCGAGGTAGGACACAAATGTATTCCATTGTTCGTGGTTGATATTATCTTTTTTTTTTTAACATGTTCTGTTGATTACATTCCCAGAATTCATAAGTGCCTGATGAGGATTATGGTTGAGCATAATTGGACAGCCCACTCAAGCTCTTGAACCTGATAGGTTGGTTTTCCAGTGCCACGTTCCATCATAAACACAACACTCAGATGTGTCCATCATTAGAAGTTTATTCAAAGAGTTATGCCTATATATTTTCTCATGCATTTTCATATTTTCCAAGATCACAAAACGCAATTAAAACATCCTGTTGGACAATAAACACAGTTTCTCAACTAAATCATCTCTGAGTTGTAAAAGTCTCTGAGTCTCTATTCCTGCCGTTGAAGAACACACATTTTTCGTTGTGTTTCTGGACTTGGATTTGGTTCCACTCTGTATTCTCTTCACAAATGTGGAGATGAAGGTGTTACTGTGCTTTATCAATATTTCTCATCATGCGTGTTGAGAGAATTCAGAGATAAGGATTACGTTAGTATTTTCAGGAAGTGTTTAACCGGAGAGAATGGAGACAGGAAACTACTACAAATGCAGAATACTTTATTACACTGTTGTTAATGAGTTAATTACTCAACCTGATGACTGTCATTAATCTCCTGTTGTCTAGGTGATTTAGAGTAAGCCTGGACACGGCTGTGGTAAGGCATCACTGTCTCCTTATTTTTGGAGGGAATGTCACTTCTTATAAACAGGAAGTAGAATAACTCTGAGGAGAGAATTCAACACATCAGCAAGTCTGAATGAATGAACCAGTACACCAGGTCAGAATGGGTATACAGAAACAGTTAACAAAATCATATTAAATACCACATTTTTTCTTCCAATTAAAAAATAAGGTATGTTGCATCACACCCTGACGTGTTTCACCTGTCTTTGTGATTGTCTCCACCCCTCTCCAGGTGTTGCCCATCTTCCCCATTATTCCATGTGTATTTTACCTGTGTTCCTCTGTTTGTCTGTTGCCAGTTAGTTTTGTTTCATCAAGCCTACCAGCGGTTTTCCCTCTGTTCCTGTCTCTCATTTGTTCCTGTTTTCAAATTTTTCCCGATTTTGACCTTTTCTGCCTCCCCTGAGCGTGCCTGCCGTCCTGTACCTTAGCCCCATCTCTCTGGATTACTGACCCCTGCCTGCCCCTGTTGGATTAATAAACTGTTAATTCGACATGGTCTGCATCTGGGTCTGACCTTGAAACCTGATACGTTGGGAGGTTGAGGATGCTGGCTTGGCAATGACCGTCTGGTAGCAGATGGTTCAGAAACACTTCATGTCTGTTTGGTCTGGACATTGTCCAGGACTGATGACTGGACTGATGACTGTTATGACTGTTGACTCGTCAGGTTCCTAAAATTTCTCAGCAGCTGCTGTCTGCTCTGCAGAGGGAGGATTTGTCATGGGTAATTAGATCAGTGGCAGTATTAGCAGGCACTAGCATTAGCATTACCCCTCATCAAGATTCCTCTGATCCAAATATTTTCCACGCAGCGGATCTCTAGATTTGCTAACACTTATGCATCTCTCTACCTTTTCGCCTGAGGGATTTCCTCTTCCCTAGAGAGACGTAATCCAGTTGGGAGAGTGGAGGGTTTTATAAGTGAGTATAGCCACATGGAGACAGGGAGTGAGGCTTCTTCTCCACAGACCAGATAATGTGCTGTCGACATGGATCAAGGTAACAACACTGGTTACTTCTATTTCAGATATTCAGGCTCCTTTTTCATTTTTCATTTCAGAAAGTGGATTGAATTGAATCCATGGACTGAAAATTGCCCATCGATTTTCTTTGAATTGACTCCCTGAATTGAAAACTAAATTGACCCCTACCCTGAACCTTATATATTAAATTGTGGAAGAATATAAACAGTACACACAGTACCTTCTACTAATCCCTTCAAGGTACATTTTAATTGGTGACTGCCTAGCACAATACATTGACCCTTACCTTCCCAAAGTGTCTCATGTCCTGAAGAACTGTTCGCATAATCCAGCATTAACAAACAGAATCAGAATGTTCCTAAAGAGTGTTTCTAGCCCTGGTCTAATTAGTGATGTGTTGAGCGGCGTATTAAAAGTTAATTGAGTTGATGTCTCTGCATGAGGAACTTTGATCTGCTCTGACTCCTGGGGCTCTATTTTCGGATGGAGTGAATGCAGCGCTAGTAAGAAACACATGTTAGTTTGCAATTTTGTCACGTAAAAACTGGCACACTGGCATTTTACAGCCCTAATGCCAGGTTAGGCAATTTACCTCTTTTGTATCAGCTAGCTTGCACTCAGATGGGCGGGATGGACATTTCTGAGGTGTGTCCTTAAAAAGAGTATCCAAAGTGCTAATTTCAGGCAGCACTGATAGGGATATTTAAGACCAAACAAAAGCTTGTGTTAGAGGTACTGTAAATCAGTTGGTTATGGCATGAATTTTGACACAGCCAATCCAGCTGTGATGTACACTGCCCATATGCGCATGGAACAAAAGTAGCCCAATGTGCTTTTGATGCCTGTATACTTCGTATTTAGAAACATAAAACACTTTTTTTTTTCATTTCGGTGTATTTGATTAAAAACCAAGCATAGCCTCCCCTCCTCTCAACTAAAGCTTATTTTTGTCTGCCCAATGCAATCGCAAAGTAGTCAAGACTGTCGATAAGGGTTTGGCTCCTGAGACCGCTTGGAAATAAATCTTAATCGCCAAAGCTTTATTAAAATATCAAGTTTGAGAGGAGTAAAACGGTGTGCTGACATTCCCTTTTCATCTATGCATCGTAGGCAGGCCGACATTATTTCAGCCATGCAGGATACGTGCTCATGCCTCACCTCTCCAACCTGTAAAAATGGCTTGTTTTCCATTTTATATTTTCAAAACCATAGCCCTCCCTTAAGCTTATTATAAGGACGGCTGGTTCAACAGCCTCATCCTGGCGATTTTATGATATCATTCATTGTATTTTGCATTTATTCTATGTTGTTGTTTGAAAAAAAAAACAGATTGCTTGTTTTTCGTTTTATTATATTACAACCAAAGGTTAGCATGATCCACCTTCCTGGTTTTTATAGTGACAGCGTCTGTGGAGCGCTTGAAATGCAACTTCTGGAGATGTGTGAATGCCGTCCGATCTGTAAGGTGGTGTCGATTATGTTCATAAAACATAGGCCTATTTGGGAGCAGTATAACGCTGAGTGGACATTCTCCCCTTTCTCTTTATATTGTGTCTTTGTCCAGCTACTGTGAAACGTTTGTATGTGCGTAAAACCCTACATAGTGGTGCGTGTAAGTGTGACATAGCCTATTTTAAACAAGCCTATTTTGTTCATACTTTGATAACAATTATTAGTTCTATTTTTAGGCCTTATCAATAGTTAATTTAATATTGCTTATTGGCAATGTTTGGCATTTCCATGCTCAGCCATAATGCAATTTACAGTAGACCTTTTCCCCTATAGCAGTGTGAATGCTATTGAAGCCATCCAATTACTTGGAACAATGTGGGCTGCAAATGGGTTCAAGTTAAGCTATTTAGCAGGTCTACATTTTGTTATTTCGTCTTCCATTGATTAGATATCTCTCTGTACGTGCCCTTCAAGTCAGTTAAAATTATACATAACCGAGGCCAGTGACAATCAGATCCAACCCAGACCCGTGACATTCTTTAGAATTCTGGATCCAGACTGACTCGGGTCCCGGATCAGGTCTCGGGTATTTGGCTACAAGTGAATCCATGAAGACCTCTAGTGTGGATACCTTCTGAAGGCATTGTATGTGTCACACCCTGATCTGTTTCACCTGTCGTGAGCTTGTATCCACTCTCACCAGGTGTCTCCCATTTGTTCCCATTATCCCCTGTGTATTTATACCCGTGGTTTCTGTTTGTCTGTTGCCAGTTCGTCTTGTCTCGACAAGCCTACCATCGTGGTTTTCCATATTCCTGTTTTTCTAGTCCTCCCAGTTATGACCTGTTCAGCATGCCCTGACCCTGAGCCTGCTTGATGTCCGGTACCCATCTGACTCTGACCTGGTTTACGAACTTCTGCCTGTCCTAGACCTGCCTCTTGCCGGCCCCTTGTCTATTAATGAATATCAGAGACCCGAGCAATCCACCTCCTGTGTCGACATTTGGTTCTCGTCCAGTACGAACTGGCCATGACTGACCCAGCAGACTCGGACCAGCTCCACAACACTGTCTCCTTGCATGGAGCCACCATTGGAAGACATGAGGAGATACTCCAGAACCTTATGGAAGGACTCTATACTTTGGTGGAATGCCATGACCAGGGTTTCAAAGCATTACTGGAGCAATTCCGTAGTATTGTAGTGCTTTTGATGAAAAGCCTATTTGAAATCGAACACTTTGGTGGAATTAACAACGAGAATAGCTTTAAAATGATATAAGACACATGTATGTTTTAGGAATTGTAATTATGAGATTTCTGTGGTTAGAATTTGGCGCCCTCTATTTTGACTGGTAGTTGTCATATCAATCCCGATATCGGGATTGCAGCCATAACAGGTACATTTCCCGATGCCTACATTCCCGAGAGGATCTGAAGTCCAACTGTTGGCTGTATTGTGGCGCTACAGGGAATTACACATCCACCTGTCCTGTTCAGTAGGTACGAGTATGCTGGGAGTCTTCTAATTCCTATTACTCATAGCCCTTTCCATGTTATCCTGCTATGGGGTGATTGGTCTAAATCTCTCCGGATGATCATTGACTCTGGGGCTGACAAGAGCTTTGTGGAAGCTACTCTAGTTTCTGAGCTGGGTATCTCCACACATTATCTCTAAAATCCTTAGTCCCACTGCTGTGTGTCTTCTGTTTCCCGCAGCCTCCGTATCCATCCCACATTTCATGTGTATAAGATTAAACCTTTGTCTCACAGCCCTTTGTCTCCTGTTTCCAGGCCCACCCTCCCCGTCTCATCGATGACCATCTGGCATACAAAGTGAGACGCCTCCTGAGTGTTCGACCTCGGGGCAGGGTTTTCCAGTACCTGGTTACTGGGAGGGTTATGGTAGGAGGAGAGGTGCTGGGTCCCTGCTAAGGACATCCTGGACCCGGTCAAATGCCAGCATCCCGGCCAACCAGGTATGCCCCCAGATAGGATGCCAGGTGGTAACCCTAGAGGGGGGGTAATGTCACACCCTGATATGTTTCACCTGTCTTGTGCTTGTCTCCACCCCCCACCAGGTGTCTCCCATTTGTTCCCATTATCCCCTGTGAATTTATACCCGTGGTTTATGTTTGTCTGTTGCCAATTCGTCTTGTCTCGTCAAGCCTACCAGCATGATTTTCCGTACTCCTGTTTCTCTAGTTCTCCCAGTTCCGACAGTTTCTGCCTGCCTGCCATCTTGTACCCATTTGACTCTGACCTGGTTACGAACTTCTGCCTGTCCTCAACCTGCGTCTTGCCTGCCCCTTGTCTATTAATAAATATCAGAGACTCAAATAATCTGCCTCCTGTGACTGTATTTGGGTCTCGTCCTGTGTCGTTATAGTAGGTGTCATGTCATGGTAACCAATTACACAAATATAGTTTCATATATTTTTTGGTTTCCACCAGTCACCAGGCAAACTAATGCTATTTGTTTCATGAACTCCGTTATGCACGGTAATATTTAGAACTGGATCAGTGCCCAGTAATACAATATATCAGACTTCTGCTTCTGCACATATTAGTCGCCAATGTCCAGTCTCTAGACAACAAGATGGATGAAATTAGGACATGAGTTGTCTTCCAGAGAGACATCAGAGATTGTAAGAGTCTAGGAGTTAGGAAAGTTGTTTGAAATGTTTGGACAAAGACTACAGGTAACCTATTAGATATTTTGTGGTCATGTTGCGCGAGTTGGAACCGGTGTTTTTCTGGATCAAACGTGCCAAATAAATTGACATTTTGGATATATAACGACGGAATTAATTGAACAAAAGGACCATTTGTGATGTTTATGGGACATACTGGAGTGCCAACAGAAGAAGCTCGTCAAAGGTAAGGCATGAATTATATAGTTATATCTGAGTTTCGTGTCGCGCCTGGCAGGTTTTATTTAACTAGGCAAGTCAGTTAAGAACAAATTCTTATTTTCAATGACGGCCTAGGAACAGTGGGTTAACTGCCTGTTCAGGGTCAGAACAGCTCGGGGGTTTGAACCTTCCGGTTACTAGTCCAACACTCTACCCACTAGGCTACCCTGCCACCCCGTGTTGAATTATGAGGGTTGAATTATGATTGTCTGTGTTTGTTTGATGGGGTGCTGTCCTCAGATAATAGCATGGTTTGCTTTTGCCGTAAAGCCTTTTTGAAATCTGACACATTGGCTGGATTAACAACAGGTGTAGCTTTAATTTGGTGTATTGCATGTGTGATTTCATGAAAGTTTCATATTTATAGTAATTTCATTTGAATTTGGCCCAAACAAAGGTCACTAAATCAAGGTCAGACTCAAAAGTCAATGTGTATGTGACAAATAAAAATGGATTGGATTTGATATACCTCTTCAAAATGTTTATTGCCATCTACAAAATTGTATTACTTGCTGATTCACTTTGAGAGACTGAGTGAATCTGGCCCCTTGACAGGTAGATGGTTATGTAGAAATGTGGCCCTTTTCACTGAGCTGTGGGGCTTCCCTGGTGTGCTCCTCCTCTCCAGGGGCAGTCTCTGTGTCTGCTGCTCTGTGGGTGAACAGGCGGCCAGGCTCCAGCCCTATCAATCAGTCCAGCCTCTCTCTCATTGGTGGAGGTCAGACATCTCCATGGCTGGCATATGCTATGTCATAACAGTTAGCTTCTTTGTCAACTGAAGTGATTGCGATTTAACTGTTTGCCCACGAGTATTGCTGTCATGGTAGAATGAACTAGAATGAAATGGAACTGTACATGAAGCAAGGTCAGTCTAATGTTTCTCATTTCCACTTCATAAGTGACCTACAAAGTCTTCTTCCACCCCCTTACCTTCACCATTAATAATGTTGTGTCTTTGGCTATGCCGGATTAAGTCATATGACATGCTATTCTATAAAATAATTTCTCCGTAATTTATATTACCTGATTGAGGTAATCATGTAAATGTAATTAACTGGAGAGTCGGGCACCACAAAATAATATTTATAGAGCTGTTATCTTCCGAATAAACTCTTAAAGACCTAGTAATATTTTACAGCAATAGCAGTCAATATTAATCGTCATCTTAATTCAGTCTCATCTGAAAGTTGTAAATTCTTGGTTATCTGCACGAACTCTGGCTCACAAGTTGAATCAGCAATGCAAAATTGGGTTTAATTATTTATATACTAAATACTTAACTAATCACACAGAATTACACATACACATAACTAAATCATAACTTGATTACAAATTACGCCATAAAGGAAAATGTCCCTAGCGGGCAGAACAGATATGACCGCTGGTGACACAAAAGAAAAGGGGATGGGTTTGAGTGAAAGAGCGGGAAGACAAAGGGTGAAGCTGTGCTATCATAAATACAGTATCTTATGCATTCTAAATTACCGCCCATTTGGAAAAGGAAAATGCAATAAATATTTACTCTGAGCTGCGCTTCGGTAGGTTGGTGGTAGATGGAAGTCCGTGTTGCCCAAACGAGTCCTTTGTCCATTGAAGAATGTCTCTGCTGGTAAATTGAATACGTTGTAGTAACGTCATTGTGTGGTAGACGGGATACTCTGTCTGTTCCTTCCTAACCCTCGTTTGCATCTGCTGTTGCTAACTCAATGGCCAGGAGGTATCACTTCTGTAGTGAATAAGAGTTCAAAGTTCATACCATTCGCAACCAAAGCTCACGCTGATGTTGGCTTCCTTCTGTAGTTATTATCTGAACCATTCTGACATCGGACAGTTGTCCTCACATCCTTGGAACAGGAGGTTATATTGTCGTCAAGGCTTTATATAGGAAGGGAGAGGAGGGCGTGTTTGAAAAGTTTTATAGCCCATGTCCCTTCACAGGGGCGGGCCACTGATTGAGCAGAGCCCTATCTTATGAAAACCCAAATCTCACATTTTAGAATCTAAAATCACATTCCATCCCATCACGAATAATTTCATATTCAAACATTTAAATTGAACAACAATTCCATGTGAATCCGATAACTCTGATGTGTAGACTTTCCACTGTAGAGTTTATGTCATCTTATCATTGATGAGAATGTCTCAGATGACAACCGAACTGACATCATATTCATTAAGTACCATCGCATACGTTCATTTGTTCGGATTACCAGAATATAGTTCATTTCCCCCCACCTTCTGATGTTCCTAGAATCTCTATGTTAACCAAGGGTTTTGCAATTGTAACATCAGTAGGGTAGAGAGAGGAAAAAAGGGGGAAGAGGTATTTATGACTGTCATACACCTATCCCCCAGGCCAACATCATGACAATACTTTGGACTGCTTCAATGGTCTCGAGTACATTGGGGATCACCCAAATTTGAGTTTGTTCATGTGATAACACAAACTCTGACACCATTTTGATTTAGGCCCCATGTTCAGTTTCAGAGCACTTCTTTCTGCTCCGGGGAGGTAAAGTCACCTTCCTCCAGGGTTTTGCTGAATAAGCACCTCGTGTGTGTGTTGGTGAGTAACAACTCTGAAATGTAATTAGGGTCTACCCTAAATGCCAAATTGCCTGTAAATACTCGGCTGTCATGGTCTAGTGGGGTGCACCCAGACTACTTAAATACTGTGAGTATATTCACTTTGAATCCTTGGTTTTTCATCAAAATATCATCAACCGCAACAAATATGTTGAATTAAGCTTAGAAGGCTTGCATGCCGACCACACCGGTCGCGTTGCGTGCGCGAGCGTTGCAAAATAAATGTACACATACATGTTATTCAATCATTGCACCCACACTTCTCCGTGCGCCAATGAGCGTCTGTGTTGCAAGGCGCTAAAATAGAAGTTTATTCTATTTGTGGCGTTGCAAGTCCTGCCTCTCCCATCTCCTCATTGGCTTTCAGAAGCATATACCCATTTGCCATCTCCTCATTGGTTATACCCACGTGGGTGATTGAAAGACGAACGGAGGTCAGTTATGGTAATACACCTTATTATGCAAGTTAGTTGCCAATCACCATATAAAGTCCAAAGAAGAAAAAGCCTGGAGGAGAGATGACTAGAAACAATTCAGTTGACTGTTTTATGTATGGATTAATTCTCGGAGTAGATGACCTTGTGTATTTCAGGTAAAATAATAAGTCAATGTGTATATTCCCAGAACAAATTAGCTAGTAGCAGCAAGCTAGCTATCTAAATAGGACAAATTAGCTAGCAACAGCAAGCTAGCTAAATTGCCATACAAGTTTAATGTTTTTCGACCTGTCCCTAAATTAATATAATTGGTTCAGAGTTTGTTTTGATATTTTAACCTGCATGTCGTGATCTTATTTGGTATAGGGGGGACAAACTCAATTTGCGCAGGATGGCACACGCGGACGGCATGGTGTTAGTGGGTTTTTCACCATGCTAACAATAAATGTTAGTGGGGCATTTTTTAAATGTTTGCCAAGTTTGGGCAACAGCTTATCTTTCTCTTCAGTCAATTGGACCCAAACAAAGGTCACTAAATCAAGGTCAGACTCAAAACACACACAGACACAGACACACACAGCCATAGCCAGACAGCTCATGCTCAGCAGAACTTTGAATGGAGGAAAGTTCACTTGAGGAGCTTAATTTAAGACTTTCAGACTCCGTAAGAACACCCCTAAAGACAGAAAATTGTATAATCTAAAATTCATTGAGCATTACATTCATTGAACGTAAAGACTGGCCAGAAAAAGTTATGACTACAACAAGAAGAGTCATTTATCCTTATATTGCGAACAAAAACTTTGCAAGCAATCCAACCGATGCACTTTGTTAATCTTTCGTGAAACGGTGACTGGCTCAGACATAGCACAAAAAAGCAAACAAAGATTATCATTATTATTTCATGACACCCGGCTGGAGCATCTCTATCTCTCCAGGTGCAGTCGTAATGACACGCTCAGATGACAAGCGCTTTGTAGGCTTAGTTGGAGCCGCAGCAAAAACAAGACGCCATTAAAAGGCAATCGAGCTGAGGCATCTCTTCGCTGAGGCGGACATTTTAGGATACAGGTTGTTAGAGGAACACTCTGTGGAAGAGACAACAGCTTAATGGCAATCCGGGAGCTTTTATGTTGCGCTGATACAGTGTGTTTGACATTTCAGTGGCGGTGATGCGTTTTTGTTTGTTTTGTCTTTGTCCAATTCTTTTATTCATTATTCGTCAAGGATAAGACTGCCGCTGTGAAAATAGAGCACCGTGTGTTGATGGTGGGGAAACACTCCAGGGTAATTTAGCTGACACTGAAACGGGGGCTAAAAGCAGGCACCAATTTGCCACTATGTTTCCCCTGCGCTTTATTTTTTCTTCATCACAATATTCCACCTTTCAACATAATAACACAGGTGAAAAGCTCGTGCTGATCCCACACATTGATCATGTGCCTCTTTCGCTTATGTAGATATCCGTTTGAATCTCGTATTTCAATCATACCTTTATCCTCCAAAGTTTCATAAATCAATAAAAGTGGCATAACATGTATTGTACTACACTGAGTTTTGCAGAGATACCTCCCGTTGTGTTTTCTGGAGCAGAAATTATAATGATGTTATAGCTACATCCTGGAGTAATGGGAAGATAAATGTTGTGTCCTACAGAGAAAGTAGAGAGCAAAGCGGGATGGAATTTAGCACCCATTCATTTGGATGATTTATGAGAACTGAGTTTTCTGTTGTTGTGTGGCCCTAAGAGAAGAAACCTTATTTTAGACTCCAGACTGGCTGTTTACAAAACGTTTTTTATGTATTCTACACAGTCTTTTGGAGAGGAGACATTTTCTGTATTGGTGTCCCACAAAATGAACTTTAATCTGTTACTTTACCAGCAGAAATATTGTAATCAGATTACAGATACTTTTGAAAAACTAGATGATTACTTTTATGATTATTTTCAAATTCATGAAGGATGTTTTCTGTTTCTCAATGACATTCAAATCAGTGCTGAAAAAAGCCACAAGTAAAACACATTTTTTTGGACTGAGCGAGTCTGACCACAAATCAGAGACCACTATAATGACACCAAATACAATTGAAAAGAGCAGAAATATGTGTTTAATAGACTCGGTAATATCTCCCAATGCTGCGACTGCTGTCGACATCAAAGATTATACGACCAACTTGAAAAAAATGCACGGAGGTGAGGACGACATTAGTGATGTAGGCTACAGGTGATTCAGATATCAATTAGCCCTATTATTGATATCTATATAGAAATGATGTGAATCACACTGCTGCTCTCTTAATTATTCTCATTTTCCGGATTGTAGTTGTTATGGATGGCTGTTCACAAATGTATAGGTGTATTTTACCCCATTAATGGTTGAATTGAAGTTGTGTAGACTCAGCTGCCTATCAAACATTGTTAATGCGACCCGTTGACAGCCAGTGAAAAATGTGCTCTTGCAACAGCCGCATGGTGCGGATCCGAGCCTGTGGAATACAAATTTAAGATCCTACCTTATAATCTCCTCTGTGGTATTGTGCTCCACACATACAGTAAAAAAAACAACTTTGATTTAACCTCTACAGGATCGGATTCAGCGTAAGCTAATGTGATTAGCATGAGGTTGTAAGTAACATGAACATTTCCCAGGACATAGACATATCTGATATGGGCAGAAAGCTTAACTTCTTGTTAATCTAACTGCACTGTCCAATTTAGAGTAGCTATTACAGTGAAATAATACCATGCTATTGTTTGAGGAGAGTGCACAATTATGAACGTGACAGTGTATTAATAAACAAATTAGGCACATTTGGGCAGTCTTGTTACAACATTTTGAACAGATATGCAATGGTTAATTGGATTCGTCTAAAACTGTGCACATATGCTGATGCCATGTGGTGGCCAAAATCTAAATTGTGCTTGGGTTGGAATATTATATTATGACCTTTCTCTTGCATTTCAAAGATGATGGTATTATCTTTTACCATATTTAATGTGTTATATTCTCCTACATTAATTTCACATTTCCATGAACTTCAAAGTGTTTCCTTTCAAAGAATATGCATATCCATGGTCATTTTAGGCAAACCGTTTTTTTTAAAGGGGCGGATCCTTAAGAGGTTTTACAAAGACTGCAAGTAGGGTTTTTAATCTAATTTGTGCTGATTCACAAAAAGTATCCAAAGGCATAATGGACATCAACTCTAAAACTTTTGATATGCTTAAACTCACACACTTTCTATATACTTCAAGAGCTGCAAATTATCGAGATATCAATGTCACCCATACATACCCTATTAAATTATTTAGATATTCTAATTCCTAATTCTGTGTCACCAACCAAACATGTAACAATAGGCATTTTGCAAATGCAACATATGGCATACATATTTCATCGGTAGTGCTCAAAGCATGCCATTCCGTGACAGCAGCATTTCAATTGAGTACAGGCTTAACTGAATGGCCATTAGAGACGCAATATGGAATTGTATGAAATAGTTTAGGGTATGGCCTCATCTCCGAGGATGATGCTGATGACTCCAGAGTGGCGCAGCAGTCTGAGGCACTGCATCTCGGTGCTAGATGCGTCACCACAGACCCTGGTTTGATTCCAGGCTGTATCACAATCGGCCGTGATTGGGAGTACCATAGGACGGTGCGCAATTGGCACAGAGTCATCCAGGTTAGGGTTTGGCCGGTGCAATTATGCCGCAATGTAAAAAATATTATTTCAAATCATTCTTGATGCAAGGTGTGCTGAGCGCAAGATTCAACACCATTTAACGTGTTTGGTTGAAATGTGATGCCTGCCTGTATCTGTACCCAAACACGCATGCCATAATGAGACACGTTTGATGAACATGAAACACTAGCTGAGCGTTGAACCCAATAGTGCATGCCATAATACAATATGTATAATTACATGATTACGTGCTGAAACATGGGAAGGTAGGCGCACCTTCCGAAAGTGACCTGCTGATTGCCTCGCAACCTTACAATATGAGGAAGTGTAATCATGACCAAACGCCGGGTCAAATAATGAATGCCACCATAGGGTGAGTATAATTGGACCCTCGCCAACTAATGTATCTATTGATAGACATGGTAAAAGGGCCATTGGTGAAAGGATGGTCAATAGATTGGGCCTAACATAGGGGGCGTCGGCAGAGCGTGACCAGCAACCTAGTTGATCGCAGCTCCAGTTCAGAACGAGTGACCAGTTTGGCATTGAGGTGAAATATAACACCTGTATGTTACTTGAGAAAGGAGAGAAGGGAAACAGATTGAAGTGAATGGATTAAAAAAAAGAGAATGAGGAGCAGAGTGGGGTCGAGGGTGAAGACACAGTATATTAGCATAATAATGGAGTGTAAGTGTGAGCTATTATAATAGTACTCCAGGAACACAATTTAGAATGCTTAAGTGTCAGGCAACAGTGATTAGGGTGAAAAGACCAGATCAGAAACACCTAGGTCACGTGAAAGAATGAAAGTGATAGATGGAGTTGTGAACTTGCCGTTAAGAAGGAAGCCGTAGAAAACCAGTAAGAAGGCAGCCTCGCAAAACATCAACGAGGAAGAAGACTGCCTTGTCTGAGGGCTGCGAGCATCTGCTGTCGAATAGGAAGTGGCAGGTAGCTTAGTGGAAAATAAAACTGCTGTGTTGAGATGAAGAGTCGTGCTGGTTGGATATGACAAATGAGGCTTAAGAGTTGCCTGAAATAATGTGAATCGTCTAGTCGCTAGGTCTAAGAGTTTAACCTAGCTTTGCCAAGTGTGTGCAAAATCTGTCATCAAGGCAAAGGGGTGGCTACTTTGAAGAATCTAAAATCCAAAATATATTTTGATTTATTTAACACTTTTATTTGTTACAACATGATTCCAATTGTATTATTTCATATTTTCGATATCTTTACTATTATTCTACAATGTAGAAAATAGTACAAATAAAGAGAAACTCTGGTATGAGTACTGTAGGTGTGTACACACATTTGACTGCTACTGTATATACACACAAACTATATATTTTATTTTATTTTTTATTTCACCTTTATTTAACCAGGTAGGCTAGTTGAGAACAAGTTCTCATTTGCAACTGCGACCTGGCCAAGATAAAGCATAGCAGTGTGAACAGACAACACAGAGTTACACATGGAGTAAACAATTAGCAAGTCAGTAACACAGTAGAAAAAAATGGGCAGTCTATATACAATGTGCAAAAGTGTGCAAAAGGCATGAGGAGGTAGGCGAATAATACAATTTTGCAGATTAACACTGGAGTGATAAATGATCAGATGGGCATGTACAGGTAGAGATATTGGTGTGCAAAAGAGCAGAAAAGTAAATAAATAAAAACAGTATAAAAACAGTATGGGAATGAGGTAGGTGAAAAAGGGTGAGCTATTTACCTATAGACTATGTACAGCTGCAGCGATCGGTTAGCTGCTCGGATAGCTGATGTTTGAAGTTGGAGAGGGAGATAAAAGTCTCCAACTTCAGCGATTTTGCAATTCGTTCCAGTCACAGGCAGCAGAGTACTGGAACGAAAGGCGGCCAAATGAGGTGTTGGCTTTAGGGATGATCAGTGAGATACACCTGCTGGAGCGCGTGCTACGGATGGGTGTTGCCATCGTGACCAGTGAACTGAGATAAGGCGGAGCTTTACCTAGCATGGACTTGTAGATGACCTGGAGCCAGTGGGTCTGGCGACGAATATGTAGTGAGGGCCAGCCGACTAGAGCATACAAGTCGCAGTGGTGGGTGGTATAAGGTGCTTTAGTGACAAAACGGATGGCACTGTGATAGACTGCATCCAGTTTGCTGAGTAGAGTGTTGGAAGCCATTTTGTAGATGACATCGCCGAAGTCGAGGATCGGTAGGATAGTCAGTTTTACTAGGGTAAGCTTGGCAGCGTGAGTGAAGGAGGCTTTGTTGCGGAATAGAAAGCCGACTCTGGATTTGATTTTTGATTGGAGATGTTTGATGTGAGTCTGGAAGGAGAGTTTGCAGTCTAGCCAGACACCTAGGTACTTATAGATGTCCACATATTCAAGGTTGGAACCATCCAGGGTGGTGATGCTAGTCGGGCATGCGGGTGCAGGCAGCGATCGGTTGAAAAGCATGCATTTGGTTTTACTCGCGTTTAAGAGCAGTTGGAGACCACGGAAGGAGTGCTGTATGGCATTGAAGCTCGTTTGGAGGTTTGATAGCACAGTGTCCAATGACGGGCCGAAAGTATATAGAATGGTGTCGTCTGCGTAGAGGTGGATCAGGGAATCGCCCGCAGCAAGAGCAACATCATTGATATATACAGAGAAAAGAGTCGGCCCGAGAATTGAACCCTGTGGCACCCCCATAGAGACTGCCAGAGGACCGGACAGCATGCCCTCTGATTTGACACACTGAACTCTGTCTGCAAAGTAATTGGTGAACCAGGCAAGGCAGTCATCCGAAAAACCGAGGCTGTTGAGTCTGCCGATAAGAATTTGGTGATTGACAGACATATACCAAGTACCAAGTATGTGAACAAACCTTCAATTTAGTGGATTTGGCTATTTCAGCCACACTTGTAAAATGGAGCACACGGCATTGCAATTTCCATACGCAAACGTTGTCAGTAGAATAGCCTTAATGAAGAGCTCAGTGACTTTCAATGCGGCACCATCAAAGGATGCCACCTTTCCAACAAGTCAGTTCATCAAATTTCTGCCCTGCTAGAGCTGCCTCGGTCAACTGTAAGTGCTGTTATTGTGAAGTGGAAACGTCTAGGAGCAACAACGGCTCAGCCACAAAGTGGTAGGCCACACAAGCTCACAGAACCTGACCGGTGAATGCTGAAGCGCCTAGCATGTAAAAATCGTCTGTCCTCGGTTGCAACACTCACTGCCTCTGGAAGCAACGTCAGCACAGAACTGTTCGTCGGGGGCTTCATAAAATGGCTGAGCAGCCGCAGACAAGCCTAAGATCACCATGCGCAAGCGTCAGCTGTAGTGGTGTAAAGCTCGCCGCCATTGGACTCTGGAGCAGTGGAAACGCATTCTCTGGAGTGATGAATCACGCTTCACCATCTGGCAGTCCAGAGGATGAATCTGGGTTTGGCGGATGCCAGGAGAAAGCTACCTGCCCCAATGCATAGTGACAACTGTAATGTTTGGTGGATGAGGAATAATGGTCTGGGGCTGTTTGTCATGGTTCAGGCCCCTTAGTTCCAGTGAAGGGAAATCTTAACTCTACAGCATACAATGACATTCTAGATGATTCTGTGCTTCCAACTTTGTGGCAACAGTTTGGGGAAGGCCCTTTCCTGTTTCAGCATGACAATGCCCCCGTGCACAAAGTGAGGTCCATACAGAAATGGTTTGTTGAGATCAGTGTGGAAGAACTTGGCTAATAAGTCCTTTCTTTTTGGGTTAAGGTAAAACAATTCGACTGATCTATATTTCAATATTAACCAATTCCTATTCTTGAAGATCAAGGGGCATTTAATTACATGGAATGACTGGAAATCTGACAGACCTTGGTGTTTATTGTACATATATTGCCTAATCGTTTATTATCTTTTTTGAAGTAGAAAGCAATGAGTTAGAAGCCTACATAACCCATTAAGTAAAATGCAACACCCATTTATGGCCAGCTATGTAAACTCTAACATCGATTTATCTTGCAATGGTTGTTTTTTAATTGGTGATGTTCATTGTTGTCCTCTTCTGATGCCTCTTAAGGGGAAAGTAATCTAAAAGTAACAGATTACTGAGTTTGTGTAATCCAAAAATTACGTTATTGCTTACAGTTTTGGAATGGTAACTAGTAACTGAAATGGATTACATTTAGAGAGCACCCAACCCTGGTGTCCCAAAGTTCTCCACCCTGAAACAGTTGCTGCAGTATCATTAGAATTGCTTAAATTGCTTATTCTTTGTTCCCTCCGTTGACATGGATTATTGATTCCCAGATCCAGGTGTCTGAAACACTATCCTGTGGTGTACCATTATTTCACCCCCGCAGAAGTCAAAAGTTGGTCATTACAAAACTGCACGAGGAGTTGTGTTCCTAGATAGAGTTGGTAGAAAGGTCAGTCCATTTATTCCATACAGATTTCCTTTTTTTTAAACTGTTTTTTATTACTCCCTTTCTTTTTACCTCTCTCAGCTGGACTGCGCCACACACAGTCACGTAAACACACACTCTCTCAACACACACTCAGACTCCACTCCGCTTGAACTGTCTGCACACTGTTTAGCTCACTCCCTCTCTTTTTGCCCTCTCTCTCTCTCTCTCTCTCTCTCTCTCTCTCTCTCTCTCTCTCTCTCTCTCTCTCTCTCTCTCTGTCTGTCTAAAGTTTGGTAGAACCTTCCTCTGCTTTCAGGGACTTGCTCCCATGCATCGAAGGCAATTATCAAGAGACAGAAAGGCATATGAACTGCGAGTGAACTGTCTCTTAATCTCTTAAAGGGAAACTTCACTGCTAGATACCATTCTCCCTCGATTTTCTCGCCAGGAGAGATCAATCAATGACATCACAGTTTGATTGAGCCTGCTGTCTGATCAAAAATTGTATGGAGTCGTGTTTTGAAGCAATTATTGTGGCCTTTGTGTTTTGCAGATTTTACGATTGCGTTAGCAGCGGGTAAATATGGTTGCCCTTGTTCAATAGCCATTGGATTTGTCTAAACGATGTTCCTATCTGCCACGACATTGCAGGATATCTAGTTTTACTCATTTACTCTGGCTTTGTAAATAATGCAGTCTGACAGAAGCCCTACTTCCTTGTCCAGTTGTGTTCCCACCCTCAAAAGTGGGCTTTTCAAAACAGGCACTTTACTAGTTTATACAGGTTCACGAAAGCTATGTTACTGTGCACTGTCTATCCGAGATCTCTAAATAATTACAATGGCCTCTTCTGATGATTCCTCTTTTCAGCATATATATATTTCTTTACATAGGAATACACTGCAGAGGGACAGCGAGGGACAGCGAGAACAAGAATTGCGAGACCAGCAAGCAGCGGCTGCTGCGGCCGCTTACCGCTGCTCCCGATCCTGTGGAGTCTGGTGGTGCCTATGCAGTCTGGTGGTGCCTATGCAGTCTGGTGGTGCCTATGCGGGTGCTGTCAAATCAAATCAAATCAAATGTATTTATATAGCCCTTCGTACATCAGCTGATATCTCAAAGTGCTGTACAGAAACCCAGCCTAAAACCCCAAACAGCAAGCAATGCAGGTGTAGAAGCACGGTGGCTAGGAAAAACTCCCGAGAAAGGCCAAAACCTAGGAAGAAACCTAGAGAGGAACCAGGCTATGTGGTGTGGCCAGTCCTCTTCTGGCTGTGCCGGGTGGAGATTATAACAGAACATGGCCAAGATGTTCAAATGTTCATAAATGACCAGCATGGTCGAATAATAACAAGGCAGAACAGTTGAAACTGGAGCAGCAGCACAGTCAGGTGGACTGGGGACAGCCAGGAGTCATCATGTCAGGTCGTCCTGGGGCACGGTCCTTGGGCTCAGGTCCTCCGAGAGAGAGAAAGAAAGAGAGAATTAGAGAGAGCATATGAGGGGTGGCCAGTCCTCTTCTGGCTGTGCCGGGTGGAGATTATAACAACATGGCCAAGATGTTCAAATGTTCATAAATGACCAGCATGGTCAAATAATAGTAAGGCAGAACAGTTGAAACTGGAGCAGCAGCATGGCCAGGTGGCCTGGGGACAGCAAGGAGTCATCATGTCAGGTGGTCCTGGGGCATGGTCCTAGGGCTCAGGTCAGTTGAAACTGGAGCAGCAGCATGGCCAGGTTGACTGGGGACAGCAAAGAGTCATCATGTCAAGTAGTCCTGGGGCATGGTCCTAGGGCTCAGGTCCTCCGAGAGAGAGAGAGAGAGAAAGAAAGAAGGAGAGAATTAGAGAACGCACACTTAGATTCACACAGGACACCGAATAGGACAGGAGAAGTACTCCACATATAACAAACTGACCCTAGCCCCCCGACACAAACTACTGCAGCATAAATACTGGAGGCTGAGACAGGAGGGGTCAGGAGACACTGTGGCCCCATCCGAGGACACCCGCGGACAGGGCCAAACAGGAAGGATATAACCCCACCCACTTTGCCAAAGCACAGCCCCCACACCACTAGAGGGATATCTTCAACCACCAACTTACCACCCTGAGACAAGGCTGAGTATAGCCCACAAAGATCTCCGCCACGGCACAACCCAAGGGGGGGGCGCCAACCCAGACAGGATGACCACAACAGTGAATCAACCCACTCAGGTGACGCACCCCCTGCAGGGACGGCATGAGAGAGCCCCAGTAAGCCAGTGACTCAGCCCCTGTAATAGGGTTAGAGGCATAGAATCCCAGTGGAAAGAGGGGAACCGGCCTGGCAGAGACAGCAAGGGCGGTTCGTTGCTCCAGAGCCTTTCCGTTCACCTTCCCACTCCTGGGCCAGACTACACTCAATCATATGACCCACTGAAGAGATGAGTCTTCAGTAAGGACTTAAAGGTTGAGACCGAGTTTGCGTCTCTGACATGGGTAGGCAGACCGTTCCATAAAAATGGAGCTCTATAGGAGAAAGTCCTGCATCCAGCTGTTTGCTTAGAAATTCTAGGGACAAATAGGAGGCCTGCGTCTTGTGACCGTAGCGTACGTGTAGGTATGTACGGCATGACCAAATCAGAGAGATAGGTAGGAGCAAGCCCATGTAATGCTTTGTAGGTTAGCAGTAAAACCTTGAAATCAGCCCTTGCTTTGACAGGAAGCCAGTGTAGAGAGGCTAGCACTGGAGTAATATGATCAAATGTTTTGGTTCTAGTCAGGATTCTAGCAGCCGTATTTAGCACTAACTGAAGTTTATTTAGTGCTTTATCCGGGTAGCCGGAAAGTAGAGCATTGCAGTAGTCTAACCTAGAAGTGACAAAAGCATGGATTAATTTTTCTGCATCATTTTTGGACAGAAAGTTTCTGATTTTTGCAGTATTACGTAGATGGAAAAAAGCTGTCCTCTAAATGGTCTTGATATGTTCTTCAAAAGAGAGATCAGGGTCCAGAGTAACGCCGAGGTCCTTCACAGTTTTATTTGAGACGACTGTACAACCATTAAGATTAATTGTCCGATTCAACAGAAGATCTCTTTGTTTCTTGGGACCTAGAACAAGCATCTCTGTTTTGTCCGAGTTTAATAGTAGAAAGTTTGCAGCCATCCACTTCCTTATGTCTGAAACACATGCTTCTAGCGAGGGCAATTTTGGGGCTTCACCATGTTTCATTGAAATGTACAGCTGTGTGTCATCCGCATAGCAGTGAAAGTTAACATTATGTTTTAGAATAACATCCCCAAGAGGTAAAATGTATAGTGAAAACAATAGTGGTCCTAAAACAGAACCTTGAGGAACACCGAAATTTACAGTTGATTTGTCAGAGGACAAACCATTCACAGAGACAAACTGTGAATGTCCAGCCAATGTCAGTGCTGCAACAAATTAGATTGTGGACAGTTCTTACTGGAGAGGCTCAATGCATACCCCACGGATCATGTGTATGTGACAGACCATTGGTGTTACATATGGATACAGGGGTGCTGGAGATGTTTTTCAGAACCTCCCATATCAACTGGCAGCGACGGCCTAGACAAGCTGGACCAGGAGGGCATATGATTAACGGTAGTTAGCGAGCAATTTAATATAAGCTGTATTTTTCCACGAGGCAGTGTTGTTCAGTACAGTAGAATTTCGTAATTGATTCAGGCATAACGAGGCTTGCTAGTACAACTACAAGCCAAGCTAGCCAGGTTGAGCTAGCTAGCTTTGTTTGCTATAAGGTTACCCAAAATGTACTGTACTCTAACGTCAAAGCTAGCCTCATTAGTACCAAAACTGGAAAAAGGTTTTAATGAAAATTAGTAACTATATACTCTTGGAGTAACTGTACCTGTATGTTGTAGCTGGCTAGCTAGCTAACTTGTGTCTGTGTCATATTCTGTATCATGCTGTTACAGTAGGAATACAGACAGTACACAACGATTGCCCATAAAAGTCTAATAGCGTTTTTTTTTTGTTATTTTCTAACAGACAATAACGGTTGGTGGCCTACAGATTATTTTTGGGAGTTAGTTCTACGTGGGGAGAAGCTACGCAGAAGACACCGAATCCCCTTGCCTGGGGGTGTGGTTGAGGCCATTGCAATTTATCCCTCAAACGATGGACGGTATGTTGGATACAAATGTAATTGACGACTCTCAAAAAGAGATGTGAAAGGTCATATAACAACAATCTCTCCTTGTATCAAAGTGACTCCGAATACCTCACTCCCCCCACAAACACACCATATGCAAATGTTCCTTTTGTAGAGCTGTTGTATTTATTATAGGCGTTAGTAGTATATTATTATTCTACTGTACATACAGTATGTCATACGTTGCTATGACTGCATACTGCTGTGTAAACTCACCTTGGTCTCCAGAGCAAATAAACTTTGTCAAAATGCATTTTGTTCGAGCTGAAAATGAGAATGCAGGTCATGCAAAATAACGTTATCAGGTATATGCATCTCAGTGCTAGAGGTGTCACTACAGACCCTGGCTTTTTGATTTGAAAATGTAAAAACATACTGAGAGCCATTTTTGCCATTTTCAGCTGTATGTTGTTCTTCTAAACTAAACTGTTGTTCTGGTATGTCCTCTCTCGGGGTAATGGAATGGTGACCACAGATGGTATCTAGACGCATTGAAGAGAATTCGGCCAAGGGCAGTGTGAACCTCTACACCCCCTCTAACTGGCTGAAAATGGCATTCAGTGTGGTCCTTCACTACTTCTACCGTGAGACCTGAGTCCGAGCCAGAAACCTGTACACAGCAGTCGAAGCTATCAACTGCCTTTTCTCTCAGGAGCGACATGGGGTGCATATGGAGTGAGCATGGAGAGAGGTCCAGTCCAAACTTCTCTCATGTTCCTGGTGTACTGGTAGGAAAATGGACAAAGACATAATGGCTGAAAAGAACAGCAGGCGGCTCAGTTGCGAGACATTATCAGGGGTCATCCACTTTGAACATGTGCCATTAAAAGGACAAACTGAAACACTATCTGAAGAAGAGCATGAAGAAACGGCAGGAAGAATGAGTGACGTGAAGGGGGGTGGTCAACCATGCCAGTAATTGATTTAGGCTTGTCCCAAATTGTTCATTTGGGGTATCAGGTTGATTGTGGAGGTCTGCACACTGCAAATGTGTAGTAATTTAGACTAAGAATGCATTGAAATACCAATCTTAAATTAAAGTGATAGAAACAACGTGAAGCACCAAGGTCTGCCATTCTAAATTTGGGTTGGATGATGTATCAATAATTATAATTGTGATTTGGAAAGACAATGCTTCTAGAGGCAGAGCTGTGCCCTGAAAAAAAGGAGGAGAGACTAGATTGTAGCTTGGGCAAACCTTGCCCCAATCTCATTCTTATCAAGTTTGGTGTGAAACTGTTATTACGTGTTCTCTTTCTCTTCCCTGTGAAATGTTATTAAAAAATATGCTGTAAGGCCATGTTCCTCTCTGGCTGATAAGATTTCAGTAGCTCTCTTGTTTTCTACTCCTATAGAGGATAGCAACTCTGGATGAGCTCCCATTTCCCCCTGTTCTTTTCCATGAACAAGTTGAGGGTAAGGACATTTAAACCCTTAACCTGTTTACATTAAGTGGAACACTGATCTGATGAGCCAGCACCAACCTTCTGAAAGTGTTAGCAGAATTGTATTTTGACTCGGTGTATGTCCCAGGGACAGGTCAATGCATCCCGATCGTGGTAAGAAACAATTGTTACCATCAAGAGATTTATTCACCTCTGAATCTACAGATCCGTTATGTCTTTTTTAATACTCACTCCCATTAATAAAGTATAACCTTCATTATGATTCTAGTATTACCATACTAAGTGGATCGTAAAACCCAGAATAAAGGTTTGAAATTATGACGTGTCTGGGGGTTTTTCTGTGTTGATTTCCCTTACTTTACCAGAGTGCAGAATATTTTGATATAGAAGCTAAAATCTAAATGCTTACATTAAAATGTCATGATTATTATCACACACAGTGATAAGAGGATGGAATGTAATGGGAATTTCAATGTTTGTGCTTTTCTTATAACTCATTTCTGTGTTATATTCATATTGCTGTTCTATAAACCAATTTCTGCGTTCATGCAAGTGGCTGACGGTACAAATCACCTATCAATAGCTGCAATTTGGCAGTACACCCAGACCGTGTTTTGAGTAAGAACGGCCGTGTTTTGAGAACATACAAAATATATCTCAGTTTCAAGGTCTCAGCTTAGAGAGAAAGAAGCATTGTGAGTATTTGGTATTTCACATTTTATGAAACTATTGGTCGGTCACATGACTGAAACGACACGGTAATGATTAATGAACTATGCTTAATCATGCAAATATAACTTGTCTGTGTATAGCCGTGTATAAGACAACTGCTGGGTCTGCCCAGGGAGAACTCCTGATTGACATGTGTACTATGGTGCATTGAGTTGGTTGGAACCTCTCCAGCGCACTGACAATAAGCAACGATTCACAGAAGATTGACTTTGAGTGTCCCTGTGTAAGAATCGTTCCACAACAACCTCCAGGTGCTGCAGCGTACGGTACTATGGCAAACCCCAATTTAAAGAAGAGAAGAGGAATATTCCCTCTACTGAGTCTGTTTGTTCTATCCTAACACTACCATTAGTATTGTTATTGGTGTGTTTTTGTCCCCATGGTGATCTCATTGTGATCTCATGCATTATTCAAGGGTTCTCAGCATATAAAAGCTGGGTAATGAAGTGAATTTCTGGTTCTTTGTAAATATCCCTAATGTCTCGCCAAATTTACTGTATATGGGCTCACGTGACCTTTTAGTTTATCCTTGGACCTAATATGCGAAACCTAAGGAAAGGTCCAACTTCAAATTAGACTACCAGGCATGCAGGGAGGGGTGTGTGTTATATAAATAAGCAAGACACACACATACTATAAACACACATACACACGTGTGTGTGTGTGTGTGTGTGTGTGTGTGTGTGTGTGTGTGTGTGTGTGTGTGTGTGTGTGTGTGTGTGTGTGTGTGTGTGTGTGTGTGTGTGTGTGTGTGTGTGTGTGTAAACTGAGCTCCTTCATCCGGTTCCTCTGCAGAGTTAAAGACTGTAGCAGCTCCAGCGTCTGAACTGAGGTCAGCTCTATTTAAGGAGTAGACAGCCAGACTCCTGGAGCCAGAAGACTGAGGGGATGAAGGACCCAGAGAGAAGACATGAAAAGATTAAAGGAGAAGGGGAGGGAGAGGAGTTTGAATTTTAGCCTCTGTTGCCATGGAAGTCCTGCTGAAACACTCACAGAGTCTACCAATATGAGAGAGAGAGAGACTGAAAAAGAAATGTACAGAAAGACTGAGAAAGTATCGACCTCGTCCCGGGGAGTGGAGTCTTTGAGTGTGTGTCAGAGTGTTTGTGTTTACATGTGTGTGGTACAGACCAGCTGTGAGACAGAGATGAGGTGGTCAAAATTAGGTTATGATATGATATCGCCATATAGGAGTTTACTATTGGGCGTCTGTGGTCTACTCTAGGCAAGCCCTGACATCTGTCTACAGGGAACTGAATATCTCATAGTTCCAAGGATAAACCGAAAGCCCATGTGAGTCCATTATGTTTGTACTGTAGTTTAGTGTAGAGCATGGGGAGACATTGGGGAGATTCACATTGAACCACAAATTGACTTCATTACCCATTATGCCGAGAAGACTTCAATAATGTATGAGTTTATACAGCCAGGATTTTGTTTTCTTTCTAAATGGTACATTTCAGTGTGAAGTTATTTGAGGTTATCTGCCAGTGTCGTGTGTCAATTCCATCTCAATTCACTCAATTTAGGAGGTAAGTTGAAATGAATATCACTAGTTGAAAATTCCTCATAGAAACTAATGGGCACATTTTGAATGAATTCAGTCAATTTCCTATTCATCCTCTGAATTGACTCATTAGAGGTGAATCGGACCCCAATCCATGACCATAACTTCACATGACTTTTACACTGATGACTTTTTCCCTGATGGTCAATCAAGTAATGGATGCTAATCCAAAGAGACCCTGTCAGTGAAGAATCATGTGCGGTCTCTAACAAGTCTCTCTGTTCCTTTTACTCTCCTCTGTTTCCTCTCCTCTTTCTCATCTCCTCTCTAAACAAGAACGTTGTGAAACCAGTCCAGAGTCTCTACAGGAATCAATTGAACAAAGTCCAAACAAAGAGGCCCATACAGTAGAGACATTCAGGGACGTTCTCACAGTCCAACACAGGGGTAGCAAACATGCAGCCCGTGGTGGGAACAAAGTCGATATACTTTAAAATCACTAAAAAACAATTTAAAACTGTGTAGATATGATAATGGACCTATATTCATGCAGCTTTTTGACTGTTCAGCTCGCTAATAATCACTAGAAACTCGGGGAGCATTTAAAATTCCAAAATCAACCAACGCAGCCCCCGGGGCCAAATGTGTTCAATTGTTTTCTTTATGGTTCTTACATAAAGAAGACAATTAATGGAGCGCTGGTCTTTGTGAACAGTGCTACAGAAGGCTGGTGAGTTTATTTTGTACGTATTGTTTAGTCAATTTAAATCGCCGGCAACACCATCACACCACAGTAATTGACCCCCCTAGAGAAGAAACTCATGTTGAGAGACTTCTGTCATAACGAAACTTAACCAACCCGCTAGAGTCGATGTAACATCAAAATCTGTCAGTTTAAGCGATATCTGTTTTTTTTTTTGCATCAACCGCATCCGCCTTTGTAGCACTTCCACATCTGCGGTGAAAGGTGGCAGAGCTAGAGCGGTGTTTGTCAGAGACATCCTGAAAATGGGAGGTCAGCGGTATCAGTTATAAAATGTTTATATGTATATATAGAGAGAGAGAGAGTACCAGTCAAAAGTTTGGGCACACCTACTCATTCAAGGGTTTTTCTTAATTTTTTACTATTTTCTTTCGTTGTAGAATAATGGTGATGACATCAAAACTATGAAATAACACATATGGAATCATGTAGTAACCGAAAAGTGTTAAACAAATCAGAATATATTGTCGATTTTAGAATCTTCAAAGTAGCCACCCTTTGCCTTGTTGACAGCTTTGCACACTCTTGGCATTGTCTCAACCAGCTTCACCTGGAATGCTTTTTCCAACAGTCTTTAAGGAGTTCCCACATATGCTGAGCACTTGTTGGCTGCTTTTCATTCACTCTGCGGTCCAACTCATCCCAAACCATCTCAATTGGGTTGAGGTCGGGTGATTGTGGAGGCCAGGTCATCTGATGCAGCACTCCATCACTCTCCTTCTTGGTAAAATAGCCCTTACACAGCCTGGAGGAGTGTTGGGTCATTGTCCTGTTGAAAAACAAATGATAGTCCCACTAAGCCCAAACCAGATGGGATGGTGTATCGCTGCACAATGCTGTGGTAGCCATGCTGGTTAAGTGTGACCAAAGGAAATATTTCTACTGGTCTAATGTCCATTGCTGGTGTTTCTTGGCCCAAGCAAGTCTCTTCTTCTCATTGGTGTCATTTAGTAGTGGTTTCTTTGCAGCAATCCCCTGAACAGTTGATGTTGAGATGTGTTTGTTACTTGAACCCTTTTGCAGGGTCATTTCCCACAATCACTACCATGATATAGGGCCCTAACCTAACGAAACCAGTACAATGCACAGTCAAGTAATAATAATAATAATAATATATGCCATTTAGCAGACGCTTTTATCCAAAGCGACTTACAGTCATGTGTGCATACATTCTACGTATGGGTGGTCCCGGGGATCGAACCCACTACCCTGGCGTTACAAGCGCCATGCTCTACCAACTGAGCTACAGAAGGACCACATTAAAGCCAGTACTATGCAGGATTCTAACCTACTGAAACTCTAGTACATGACCAACTGAACCTTCAGTACATAGTTCCTAACCCACTGTAACCCACCAGTCTTATGTACAGTCCTGTCCCCCTTCTCTCTGTGCTGAAATTCTTACGAGTAATGGCGATAGTGCAGATATACTTAGGTCACAGTCACCAGAAAGCCCCAAACCAGTCACACAGAGCCATCAGTGATCTGACAGTCTGGACAAGTACAGCTCCATTAATCTCTTCATTTCTTTTCTCCTCCCCAATCGCAGCGTTTCCACTTCCTCAATCCCCTCATTCATTACCATTCTGTTGTTCAAAGTCTTTGTCTGGGATCAGTGTGCTATTTACTTGCGAATGAAAGGCTGCAGTGGTCCCAAATGAAGATGGAGAAGTACTGCATGAATTTACACGCTTTCCTTTCATCTGTGTTATTCAGGAACATAACTGATATTTATCGGTCTAATTGTCTCACTGTCAATGCAGAGCTCACGTATCTTTTGGGCTGGTTCTTTGCTGTGGCATAAAGTGGGGACAGACAGGCTATTTAACAATACTTAGACAGTAAATACATCTGTTTGATGTTCCATGTCCTTATGTCCATATAATAAGCTCCTCTCTGCACCTTGCTGCCCATAAATCCATGAATTAGAATGGGTAATGTTGATTGGAGAAGAGAGATGGCACGCCTCGACCCAATCAGATGTCCTGAGGGCATAACAGGTTGGCTGGTTGGCTAGAGCTCCACTCCCATTGTGATGAGTCAGATGTATCAGACAGTTGTCCCCGTTGTGTCTCAGCCTTTCTGCACCTGGGTTCTGCCTGTGTTCCATGTGTTACTGCTGGAACTGGAACAATAAGCCCACAACACACACACACACACACACAGAAAAAATGCACACACACACACACACACTGTGTCATCACCAGGAATCACGCACATTAATCAAACATTAGAGCAACGCTACCCCACCTCACCAGAAGACACCAGCGCAGAGCTGTCTTTCAGAAGAGATCTCTATTTCACTGTCTCTCCTCAAACCCCAACATGAGATAGAAGTGAGTCTCTATGTAATATAGAAATTAATAAAAAGATCAAAGATATGTTATCCAGAGTTGCTTATCTTCCCCTCTGGTTAAGCTCTTTCTCTGTTAGCTGCCCTCTAGCTGTCTGTCTGTCTGTCTGTCTGTCTGTCTGTCTGTCTGTCTGTCTGTCTGTCTGTCTGTCTGTCCGTCTAGCTGTCTGCCTGTCTGCCCTCTAGCTGTCTGTCTGTCTGCCTGTCTGCCCATCTAGCTGTCTGTCTGTCTCTGTTTGTCTGTCTGTCTAGCTGTCTGTCTGCCTGTCTCTGTTTGTCTGTCCGTCTAGCTGTCTGCCTGTCTGTCCGTCTGTCTCTGTTTGTCTGCCCTCTAGCTGTCTGTCTGTCTGTGCTTGTCTGTCCGTCTAGCTGTCCGTCTGTCTGTGTTTGTCTGTCTGTCTAGTTGTCTGTCTGTCTGTGTTTGTCCGTCCGTCTAGCTGTCCGTCTGTCTGTGTTTGTCCATCTGTCCGTCCGTCCGTCTGTCTGTGTTTCTGTCCATCTAGCTGCCTGCCTGTGTGTGTCTGCCTGTCTGTCTGTCTAGCTGTCTGTCTGTCTGTCTGTGTGTCTGTCTCTGTTTGTCTACCCGTCAGCTGTCTGTCTGTCTGTCTCTGTTTGTCCGTCTAGCTGTCTGTCTCTGTTTGTATGTCTGTCTAACTTTCTGTCTGTGTGTCTGTCTCTGTTTGTCTTACTGCCTGCCTGCCTGTCTGGCGAATGATGTCTTGCAGCTTGGAGTCTAAGAACACCTCTAAAGCAAGAGGTCTCAATCTTTGGACAGTTTGGCCAGATTACAACGCCTTCGAGCACGGTTCCCCAACTGGCGGGCCAAGATTTTATTTGGCTCCCCAAGGTTGTTTTTTTTGTTGGACATAAAAGACTGTAAAAACACCAGCAAATCAGCTCCAAGTGATTTGGATTTTGGAAGTCTGTTGGAAGTTTTCCCACGCATAATAGAGAGACATACAGTATGTGATAGTATACAAATGTAAACAAGGTTTGAAATTATTATGTTTTAGTCAAATGATTGGGCTTTTTGTGGTCAATTTGCAATTTGCAGTCCAGCAGACCATCCGCTTCAGAAAAACATTGGCCTGCAGTTGAATCTACTTTCGCTGATGATCCCTGACCGAGAGAGTACATATGCAGCACGTTGTGACCAAAATTAAAGACACAGCAGATGTTGGTGTGTGTGTCGGCATGTGTGCCGTGTGTATGTTTAAGGGTGTAGGAGCGGGGCAATGTTTGAAGGCTTTGGAATTTTGTGTTTTTACCGGTGGCTTGGTTTTAATCTTCGCCCAATGTTTTTTGTTACATTTTCCGCTTCGGATGCTTTTATCTGCTCCACAACAACTCACCTATCTGGTAAGGTTGAACACATCCTCTCCTACAGCCTCCCGACTAAAGCTTCTCCGAAGCGGGTGTAAAACCTACTCCCGTTGTCTGCTGCACTGCTGCTTGGATCCCACCGGGGATCTGCTCCCCTCTTGCCCTGGACTATCTGCCCCCTATCTGCCCACACAAGCACGTACACACACACACACACACACACACACACACACACACACACACACACACACACACACACACACACACACACACACACACACACACACACACACACACACACACACACACACACACACACACACACACACAAACAGACTTTGGACTGATCTGAATTGTATGTAGGCTAATTAACTTGTGAAGCTTATTATTACTCAGAAACACTATAATTAAATATCATAGTCTACAATTTATTTCTTTATCTTAGAATTTTATAGCCTATTTTGTTGGGTGAGAGACTCTTTCAAGTTTTGTTTTACTTGTGCTATATGCTATTTGCTCTTTGACTCTTGCGTGTTTTGTTGACTATGAACTGGCTCATTTACCCGACCGTGGGACTTACACTTTTTGTTCCCACACTGGGGACTCTGCCTCTCTATTGGTTACACAGTCTCTTGGCCTCACATCCTATGCTAACCACCCTTTGCGACTTTATATTCATGTAACCGAATCAAATTGCTGTACAATATGATCTTGTTGCCATCTGATGCACATTCAAATGTCATGCTCTCCGTGTTTTCTGCCATGCCCTGATTGTCTTACTGCTGATGATGTCTGGAAATATGTATTGACACCCTGGCCCATCTACTGTTGCTAGCCCCAATTCTAACTTGTGCTCTGATTTCTGCTTCACTCATTTTTTCTCTCATTAAAGCCTGGGTTTTCTGCACTTTAACACTAGAAGCTTAATACCAAACAATGAGCAATTGAGCAACATCTTTACTGAGATGTGGTTATGAAAGAATGTTCTGAACACTGATGTGAACCTTTCTAGTTATAACCTTTTTTTGCAAGACAGATCTTCCAAAGGTGATGGAGTGGCAATCTTTACCAAGGAACACTATCAATGCTCTGTTGTCACCATCTGTCCCTAAACAATTTGATTTGCTGGTTTTAAGCATTCATCTTTTTGATAGGTCTTTGTTTACAGTTGCTGAGTGTTATCGTCCACCATCAGCACAGGCCTGTACCCTACCTGCCCTAAACTCTCTCCTGGCGCATTACATTAAATCTGAATTTGTCCTGCAAGGGGTTCTAAACTGCGAAATGACCAAGTCTTAAACAATGACCAAATCTTAAACAATGGGACTCCCTAAACCTCTCTCAGATTATTACCAATCCCATAAGGTATGATTCCAAACACCCAGAAAAGGCTACTCTCCTTGATGTTATCCTCACAAATAATCCTGATAGGTATCAGTCTGGTGTTTTCTGTAATGAGCATAGTGATCTCTGTTTTACAGCCTGCTCAGTTAAACGACCTGTCCTGATTTGTCATAGACGGTTGCTGAAAAACTATAATGAGCAAGTATATAGAGTTTACGGTACATGCTATATAGAATTAATTATGCTCAAATTGAAAAATCATTAAACGAAATAATCCTAATCGAGGTGTAGATTGCATCAGATTCCAGTGTTCGAACTTGTAAACAAGAATGCATGGGATTTCTGTTAATGCGACTCTGTGCGGCCAATGGCAATGTCCGCTTTAGGTATAACGCAGGTAGCCACAACTCTCACACAGTTCCACCTACAACACTGTTAAAACAACCGCTATGCGGAAGTCGGCTAAAGTGGATCTGATTGAATAGAGCCCAAAGTGCCCCTTAGCCTTGTAAATTGCCATTTGTAAGTTAAGGTTTGTCTGTATGCTTAAAAACAAAAAAAATGCCCAGAACCCTGTAGCAAAATGTGTGTCCCCCAATGTCAGAGACACCATTATGCCCCCTCGTGTGTGTGTGTGTGTGTGTGTGTGTGTGTGTGTGTGTGTGTGTGTGTGTGTGTGTGTGTGTGTGTGTGTGTGTGTGTGTGTGTGTGTGTGTGTGTGTGTGTGTGTGTGTGTGTGTGTGTGTGTGTTAACTTATCTAGTGGACTAATGTATTATTTAAGTGACGGAAGGAAGATTCACATACACAGATTGAGATGTGTTGATTTGTCGACACAATTTTATTAGATATAACATATAAATAGAACCACGGCAGAAAACATATGGTAGATTAATCTGATCGATCTATGAGTATCCTTGCTAATGCTGAGTAAACAGGTGCTAAAAGGAAATGAAGGTGATTTAACGTCCAGATGTCCAACATGAGTGTCACATTTAAACTAGAACTATTCATTCATTTTAAAGTGAAGCTGCGTCTCTGATCAGAGATGATGCCATTACATGTCTATTTGTGTCATGGGGTGTGCTGAGTAGAGATACAGATACCTTACTACTTTAATTCCGGGATGTGCCGATCATATTACAAGCCCAATTTAGCGGTGTACTTGCAAATCTTGCATAACCAACACATTATTCAAATGTTTTGTTTGTCTGTTTGTTTCTGAATATTTGCGACCGGCTCCATTCAGTCTTATGTAGCAAAATTTGACGTTGGATAAAAGTAGAGACTCAGAGCTATAAATTGGTATATCATCCACTACATTTGAGGAACAATGGGAAAGTAATCCCCCTTTTAAGAAATGGGCCTTGAATGTTTTGGTACACATACTGGAAAGCTCCTCTTTGTCTACACCCGTTTAGCATTGTTCACACCCGCTTAAAAGCAACTTTCTAAACAATGTTTAGATTTTTTCCCAGCTTGTAAGCTATCTAGCTAATGTTAAGTTAGCTGACTAGCCAGTTCAAATAATAACCCTAGCATATACAGTGCCTGGCAACGTCTTAACTTTAGCTAATTTGTATTCATTATTACATGAATACAATGTTAGCTAGCTAGTGACCATTAGGCTATAACTAGTGATGAAAATGGATCTGAGAAATAATATAATAATATAAATAATATTACTACACAGGTCATACACGTAACATTATTTAGCGAGCCAGATGGCTAACGTTAGCTAGATAGCTAACAATATGCTTTGACTTGCAAAGAAAATTACTTTTTGACAAAATTTGAAATGTATAATATCTGAAAATGTAGCTATCTAGACACGCTTGCGCGTATACATGGATGAAGGCTTCTCCCTCTCTGTCACAGATGCCATGGTTGCCCTTAGTTTGAAGATGTAATCCGGAGAGAGGTGTTTTATACAACAGCCTTCTTCTGTGTGATCTCTTTTCGACTCCCTCCGCAAAATATTTTAAATCGAACGCCAGAATCTCCTTCGCTATCATACTCGACTTCCACTGGGCATTCCACTGATTTCAAAACTCGGTCCTCCAGAAAGTGGAGAGCACTAGCAACACTTATGCAGTTCTGATTTCATTCAAAAAAATCCCAGTTAGAAAGGATTACCTAGCTAGACATACACCTCCCGCTACATGGCAGACCATATCTGAACTCTCGGCTATCTCGGATGTGCAGGCCATCCATTATCTTTTAAGCTCACAATTTAAGAATTTAACGCAACGGACATAAATATTCCTAGAAAATATTGCTATTCATGAAAATCACAAATGAAATATATTGAGACACAGCTTAGCCTTTTTTTATTCACCCTGTCATCTCAGATTTTCAAAATATGCTTTACAGCCAAAGCTAGACAAGCATTTGTGTAAGTTTATCGATAACCTAGGATAGCATTTTGTCCAGCTAGCAGCAGGTAACTTGGTCACGGAAATCAGAAAAGCAATCAAATTAAATGGTTTACCTTTGATGAGCTTCGGATGTTTTCACTCACGAGACCAGTTAGATAGCCAATGTTCTTTTTTTCCAAAAATATTTTTTTTTGTAGGTGAAATAGCTCCATTTGTTCTTCACGTTTGGCTGAGAAATCGCCCGGAAATTTCAGTCACGAAAACACTGAAAAATATTCCAAATTAGCTCCATAATATCGACAGAAACATGGCAAACGTTGTTTATAATCAATCCTCAAGGTGTTTTTCAAATATCTATTCGATAATATATCCACCGGGACAATTGGTTTTTCAGTAGGACCGATTGGAATAATGGCTACCTCTGTATTTTACATGAGAATCACTCTGGGAGCCATCAGGTGACCAGTTGCGCAATGTAGCCGCTTACGGGTATTCTTCAACATAAGTAGTGACACGCGACATATGCCTAGTTTCCTGAAACGAGTTACATTTTTTGACATGATGTTGGTAAATAATGTCAATTAAGTTTCTTTCTCTACATTACCTTAAATGCAACAATGTACAGGTCTTGCAATAACAGGGGGAGTGTTTTCTTCAGGAGATCATTTCAGAGAAGAGGAAAGAAAAATGTCAACATATATCTTCATCGAGTAGATAGCGCTGAACGTCTCTTCATCAAGTAGATAGCGCTGATCGTCTCTCTTCATCAAGTAGATAGCGCTGATCGTCTCTCTTCATCAAGTAGATAGCGCTGAACATCCATCTTCATCAAGTAGATAGCTCTGATTTTGGTAATGCTCTTTGGATAGGCTTAGTAATGTGAACATCCTGTCAAAACCATGTCCAAGCCCTTTTACACTAATAACAGCATGTATATGATTAGAATGATATGGTGGGCCAAACTAGGGACAAAATCCCAACAAATCGCAGCAGGAAGTGACAAGACCTCAATGCCCAACAGTACTAGTAATTGGGGAGCTCCACAATGAAATATAGTGCAGGCTAGGCAGCAGGCTGTTAGCCAGCCTGCCAGCTTAGTGGAGTCTGCCACTAGAAGAGTCAGTGTAGTCAGCTCAGCTATCTGCCCATTGAGACTGTGTCTGTGCCTCGACCTAGGTTGGGCAAAACTAAAAATGGCGGTGTTCGCCTTAGCAATCTCACACCTTCTCCATTCCTGCCATTATTGAAAGAGATCGTGATCCCTCACATCTCAAAATAGGGCTACTTAATGTTAGATTCCTCAGCTTCTAGTCATGAATTCTATACAGCCTACCCAATACCTTTTTATAGCTACTGTTTACAGGCCTCCTGGGCCATATATAGCGTTCCTCACTGAGTTCCCTGAATTTCTATCGGACCTTGTAGTCATAGCAGAAAATATTCAAGTTTTTGGTGACTTTAATATTCACATGGAAAAGTCCACAGACCCACTCCAAACGGCTTTCGGAGCCATCATCGACTCAGTGGGTTTTGTCCAACATGTCTCTGGAGGTACTCACTGCCACAGTCACACTCTGGACCTAGTTTTGTCCCATGGAATAAATGTTGTGGATCTTAATGTTTTTGACCTCAACCAAGGAGCATCAAAAGTCATGCTATAAATTTTCAGACAACCCAAAGATTCCTTGATGCCCTTTCAGACTCCCTCTGCCTACCCAAGGACTTCAGAGCAACACACTGCCTTCCTGAAGACAAACAATGTATACGAAATGCTTCAGTCTGGTTTTAGAACCCATCATAGCACTGAGACTGAAGGTGGTAAATTACCTTTTAATGGTGTCAGACCGAGGCTCTGCATCTGTCCTCGTGCTCCTAGACCTTAGTGCTGCTTTGATACCATCGATCACCACATTCTTTTGGAGAGATTGGAAACCCAAATTGGTGTACAAGAACCAGTTCTGGCCTGGTTTAGATTTTATCTGTCGGAAAGATATCGATTTGTCTCTGTGAATGGTTTGTCCTCTGACAAATCAACTGTAAATTTTGGTGTTCCTCAAGGTTCCGTTTTAGGACCAATATTGTTTTCACTCTATATTTTACCTCCTGGGGATGTAATTCAAAAACACAATGTTAACTTTCACTGCTATGCGGATGACACACAGCTGTGCATTTTAATGAACCATGGTGAAGCCCCAAAATTGCCCTCGCTAGAAGCCTGTTTTTCAGAAATAAGGGAGTGGATGGCTGCAAATGTTCTACTTTTAAACACGGACAAAACAGAGATGCTTGTTCATACCTACACGTACGCTACGGTCACAAGACGCAGGCCCCCTAATTGTCCATAGAATTTCTAAGCAAACAGCTGGATGCAGGGCTTTCTCCTATAGAGCTCAGTTTTTATGGAATGGTCTTCCTACCCATGTGAGAGACGCAGACTCAGTCTCAACCTTTAAGTCTTTACTGAAGACTCATCTCTTTAGTAGGTCATATGATTGAGTGTAGTCTGGCCCAGAAGTGTGAAGGTGAACGGAAAGGCTCTGGAGCAACGAACCACCCTTGCTATCTCTGCCTGGCCGGTTCCCCTCTCCACTGGGATTCTCTGCCTCTAACCCTATTACAGGGGCTGAGTCACTGGCTTACTCGTGCTCTTCCATGCCGTCCCTAGGAGGGGTGCGCCACTTGAGTGGGTTGAGTTGCAGATGTGGTCTTCCTGTCTGGGTTGACGCCCCCCCCTTGGGTTGTGCTGTGGCGGAGATCTTTGTGGGCTATTGGGTTGAAGATGGGTTGAAGATGGGTTGAAGATATCCCTCTAGTGGTGTGGGGGCTGTGCTTTGGCAAAGTGAGTGGGGTTATATCCTGCCTTTTTGGTCCTGTCCGGGGGTATCATCGGATGGGGCCACAGTGTCTCCTGACCCCTTCTGTCTCAGCCTCCAGTATTTATGCTGCAGTAGTTTATGTGTCGGGGGGCTAGGGTCAGTCTGTTATATCTGGAGTATTTCTCCTGTCTTGTGAATTTAAGAATGCTCACTCTAATTCTCTCTTTCTTTCTCTCTCTCAGAGGACCTGAGCCCTAGGACCATGCCTCATGACTCCTTGGCATGGTGACTCCTTGCTGTCCCCAGTCCACCTGGCCGTGCTGCTGCTCCAGTTTCAACTGTTCTGCCTGTGGCTATGGAACCTTGACCTGTTCACCGGATGTGCTACCTGTCCCAGACCTGCTGTTTTCAACTCTCTAGAGACAGCAGGAGCGGTAGAGATACTCTCAGTGATCAGCTATGAAAAGCCAACTGACATTTACTCCTGAGGTGCTGACTTGTTGCACCCTCGACAACTACTGTGATTATTATTATTTGTCCATGCTTGTCATTTATGAACATTTGAACATCTTGGCCATGTTCTGTTATAATCTCCATCCAGCAAAGCCAGAAGAGGACTGGCCACCCCTCACAGCCTGGTTCCTCTCTAGGTTTCTTCCTAGGTTTTCTAGTGAGTTTTTCCTAGCCACCGTGCTTCTACACCTGCATTGCTTGCTGTTTGGGGTTTTAGGCTGGGTTTCTGTACAGCACTTTGATCTATCAGCTGATGTAAGAAGGGCTATATAAATACATTTGATTTGATTTAGATTTTTAGTAAGCCTAACGTGTGGCATCTTGGAACATCCTGCCACTAAGTCTGCCTCTGGCTATTTCTTTCTAAACATTTGCTGTAAAAATGATCCATCCATCAGTCCAACTACACTGGACTGGCACTTAGCTGGTGGTGAGATTGGATGCTAATGATGCAGATTCCGACATTATTAGCCTGTGATTATGCTGCTGATCTTGGCTGGGCCGGACGGACCACTGCCTTGTTGGTATCACTGGGTCATATGTTTTCTCTCTCAGGTGTTATAGTTGATCCGCTGACAGATGGTCGAAATACGCGGCCAACAGTTCCGAGGGTCACCATCATTATCATCACCATCCTCATCATCCCCATCACCAACATCATCATCATCAACATCATCCCCCATCATCATCATCATCATCATCATCATCATCATCATCATCATCATCATCATCATCATCATCATCATCATCATCACCGTCATCATGCAGCAACAGCGTCCTTTCCTCCAGAGGCTTAAGAGTTAAAGCCAAGAGAGAAAAAGTATGCTTATCCCTTGACCGAAACAGTTCCAGGACGTCCTGTTTAATAGGCATGTTGTCCCAGTAACCTAGCTGACTGGCATACAGAGTGAGGGGGCCAGGTGAGGAGTGGGCACAGAGCAGGGCTTTGACAGCCAAGGGACAGCCTGTGTCTTGTTTGGTAATGCTGCCAGTTTAGCAAGATCCATCACTCAAGGTGGTTTGGTGACTTGCG